>NW_019417688.1:17881-21292 GCF_000390285.2 Anoplophora glabripennis | reverse complement strand
ATATACAGGGTGTCCCGGAAATGGTGGGCAATCTCTCGGATATGGATAGATAATGAGAAAATAATGTCACAAGTTCATATAAAATTTTTTCCTCCGGGCTCACCCTGTAGAGTTATTAGCTCTTGAAGTTGAGAATTAAAAATGTTTTTTTTGCTGTAACTTTTGTATTTTTCAATAAATTTTGAAAATTTTTTGACTGGATTTTTGAAGCTGCTTTGGATGATAATATGAAATCCTCGATAATAATTATGGGGGCCCGGGGACAAAGCACCCCCCACCAAAATTTCTAGAAAAAATTTTTTGTTCTACTATACCCCAAATTTTTCATCATTTTATAAAAATTTATGGTATTTTACGTAAAAAAGATATACTTGTTGAATATCCATAAAATAAATATTTTTTGAGATAAACCCGTTTAAAGAGGAAGGTACCATTTAATTTGAGACATTTTATTTAATTGAAACACAGATTTAATCGTGGTTGGCTTTGACATGCCAGAGTATGCCAAAGGCAATTAAATTGTCAAACTTGTCAAATACGTAGTTTTAAATCTAAGACTCATCTCATAACTCATAATTTGTTATAAAATATGGAGTATTCCAACGAAGAATATGCTGATATGCATTTAATGTACGGGCGGGCTCTTTCCCACAGCATTTTCATATACATACAATATACTTGGTATATTCCAAAACGGATTTAATATATTGTATGAATATTCAAATATTATTTAAAATAAATTCAAAACACGTTCATTTGTCAGGGGTTTTCATGTAGTATAAATGTTCCTGCAATGTTCACATATACATTCCCTGCACATTTTAAATACATACTGTATTGAATATTAATTATAAGATATTGTTATTATATGCACAAAATATATTCTATAAATATTCAAACTTTATTTAAAATATATTCATTAATGTTCATACAATGTTCACATGGATATTTTGCATATATACCCTACTGAACATTTATTTCGTAACACTGTTACAATATGCGCATATGTACACAATATATTGTATAAATATTTAAGTTATTTAAAATAAATTCAAAACATATTCATTTGCCAGGGTTTTCATGTTGTATAAATGTTTCCACAATGTTCACGCATATATTGTTTGCACATTTTAAACATACTTTTTGCACATTCATTACAAAATGTTGTTATGATATGCATAAAATATATTCTATTGATATTCAAGCTTTATTTAAAATATATTCATTGAGGTTCCTACAATGTTTACATGAATATTTTACACATATAGATTGCTGAACATTTATTTCATAATATTGTTACAATATGCACATATACAGACTGATTAATTAATAATGGGACAGAGCTTAATAGTAGGTTGGTAACTAGAAAATAGAGCCTAATCCAAATGTTGCTCCTTTTCGATCTACAGGGTGTTGAAAGTAAAAATTTATTTAAGGAAATGCATAATAATTTAAAAACGGCTAAACTTATTGGTGCTAAAATTGGTACAATCTCGTTTTTGGGACGAGAAATTTGAATTTTAAATTAATTTTGAGATTCCGCATAGAGGACGCTAATTACAGACACATAGACATTTAGACTGACCATAATAAATTATGAAAGAAGAAACTGTTTTATCTAGGAAAGGTACACTTCATTCATTTCGTTATCTAACCTTGTTTTCGAGATATCCACATTTTAATATTGCATTGCATGGTAATTTGGTTCGATATACTGAATCTATTTAAAAGAGGAATGGGACACAGAGCAGCTGAAACAGAAGACGTCAAAATAAAACAATTGACTATAAAACGCCTTAATAAAATGTCAGACCTTACCGAGATATAGAGTGCTTTTTTTTCATTTCCTCCGATTTCTCAAGAATAATGTATTTTGGTAATGAGTCATTATGGAGATACAGGATGTTTTTTTTTTGGGTAATGATTCATTACCCAAATACATGATTCTTGAGCAATCGGAGGAAATGAAAAAAAAAACACCCTGTATCTCGGTAATGACTCATTATCGAAATACATAATTCTTGAGCAATCGGAGGAAATGAAAAAGAAACACCCTGTATCTCAGTAAGGTGTGATATTTTACTATGGCATGTTTTAGACAATTGTTTTATTTTGACGTCCTCTGTCTATAGCTGCTGTGTGTCCCATTTTTCTTTTAAATACCTTCACTACATCTAACCAAATTTCTAGGCAAGGCAATATTAGAATGTGAATATCTCGAAAACGAGAGTAGATAGTGAGATTAATGAAGTATATCTTTTCTACTCAAACGAATATCTTCTTTTATAATTTGTTATCGCCAGTCTAAATGTCGAAAATAAAAAAAATCATGGTGAATTTTTCCATCTGTGACTGCAACTAGCGCCCTCTATGCGGAATCTTAAAATTAATTTAAAATCCAGATTTCTCGTCCTAAAAAACGTGATGGTACCAATTTTAGCTCCTAATCAGCCGCATTCAAATTATTACATATTTTCCTAAATAAATTTTTACATTCAACAACCTGTAGATCGAAAAAGAGCAACATTCGGATAAAGTATATTTGGATTAATCGCTCTATTTTGAAGTCAGAAACCTGCCACTAAGCTCTGTCCCATTATTAATGAATCACCCTGTATACACGACATATTGTATGAATATTTCAGTTATTTAAAACAAATTTCAAAACACGTTCGTTTGCCAGGAATCTTCAATTATTGCAAAAATGTAAATTGGCAGCATATACAGATTCAAAACACGATTAGGATACTGTGTTGGAGGTTAGAGCTAGGACTCTTAGTTTCAATATAAAGCATTGTTTTCTAAAAAAGCTTTTATTTTCGTAAATATACATCAAATACAGATTTTGAATCTGTTAACAAATATATATATATATATACAGTGTATCCCACCGGGAATCGCCGCGATCGATATCTGGAAAAGTACTTATTTGAAAAATTTGAAAATTTGGCAACTTATCAAAGTCAGTGGGGGAAACGCAACTAAAATATTTTCAAGGTCATAGCACTTCCGGTTATACTGGAAGTCGACACCATCTTTGTTATTTTAAATGGAACACCCTATATATTTTTGCATATTTGGATTCTACTTGAATTTTTAAGGTCACTTTGTATAACAAACCTAGTTCCTAAAATTTATAGTTTTTGAGATATCGACATTTTCATGAAAAATTTGACAGGTGCAAGGTTGTGCGGGATCTTTTGTATTTTATTCCAGCAACTAGATATCAATTTGAGATTCGGTATGTGAGTAGAACACGTATGGAGCAACCTTACACAATATCCATAAATTAGAAAATATGATACCGAGTGTTTAATTTTCGACTGTACATTTTGATAACTTCAAAGAGTTATAACTTTGTTAACTTAAATGGAACACCCTGTATTTTTTTGGCCTATCTTGTGCAGTAAT
>NW_019417688.1:0-10942 GCF_000390285.2 Anoplophora glabripennis | reverse complement strand
CTTACCCTTTTTGAGTTATCTTGAAAAAGCCCTTTGTTTTATCTTTTTCCACCCTTGGCCGGGGGTTGAACAAAAAATTACTCTCACTTATTGTTATAATATACCTTAAACTAACTCATATCAAAAATTCAGCCAAGTTGGCAAAATTTCGATTTAAAGGCTTAGTTAATTGGACTAGAAGTGGTTCTTCCTGTCTTATTTTTATCGCCAAATTCAATGTTTCCGACATATCATCTAATTTGGCATTAATAATAGCAAATTGTCTACTAATTTCTTTTTTGAATTCTGAAATAAATAATAATACTAAAATGTCATACCAATCCACCTTTTTTATTTTGTTTACCTTCTAATTTTTCTTCAGTAACAATTTCCTGGTTAGTATCAGTTCCGATTGATATAGCACTAATTGCCCTATTCGCTTCTGAAATTTCTTGTTGATGGTCACCTTAAAAAAAATGACATTAAATTGTTCTCATTCAGTTTCAAAGTAGAAAAGTACTAGATTACTACAATGTAAACAGTGCACTTAAGACAGCAGTTATGCAATACAGCGGATGAACATTTACAAAACCCAGTTTAGATTATCATTACGTCCCTTACCAGGTGTTTTTTGAAGTGCTGATGGAACTCTTGGATATTCTCCTGATGTGTCCGAGTCCGTTTCATTTTCAGATGATGTATTGGAAAATGAGAAACGTTGTGGTTTCTTCTTTTTTCTCACATCTAAATCTGAACTAGACAATACGTCACTTGTTTTTGCTTTGAAACTTTTTTTTCAGCGACTCCAAAGTTACCTGCAATAAAAAATTAACAAATAATTTTGAAATTAACAAGTAGATATATTTTTTGAATTAGGTATGACATCTGAATAATTGCAAAACAAATAAATTATTTATTCGGTATTTGGTATTTAAAAATGGGTCCTACTTACTATATTCTCCCAAAATTTTTGCGGAATAAGAAATCCAATTTGGTAATGGATCTTCACACTTTTTAATAATATCCAACATTTTCTGTTTAGAAATTTTTGTGTCGGGCCAGAAGCATTCATTATTTCTGTTTAGGTACCATTTTGAAGGGACCACGTCCACCGTATTTTCCTCTAGAAAATGTACGACTAACCACATCCTACGATAAATAAATCTCAAAGCTCACTTAAAAACTACATTTTGTACAAATATTTTGGCCAACAAAAATAGCAACTAATAATTCTAAAATATCTGATCTGATTTATGTGGTATGTTCTATATTTTTATACGTAATTACAAAAAAATATATTTAGTCAAAAAAAAGATTTAAATAAATTTACATATTTAATTTTAAAGTTAATTTGAACCGAGCTAGGAATCTTTCAGCTATGCCTATGTTTGTTGGTATTAGGCTTACTGCAAAATTTGTCAGTTAAGATTTTTCAAAAGTCAAAAACAACATTTTCCATAAATGGATGGTACCATTGATCATGATATTATTTTACGATTATCATTTCACAAACCATTTGCTTTAACTATAATTATAAAAATAATAAATAAATGCTAAGAACCATATTGCCAATTGGGACATGGACACAAACACAAACTTTTTAAGTTTTGCCTAAAAAAACCACTGTATTATTAAGTTATTCAATATTTAGCTAATTTATATCAGTGGTTTTTCAATTCAATACAAAATTGTTATTAAATTACACTTATAATTTTTTTTAAATTGAAATACAAATAAACAAAAAAGAAAATGAAAACTGATAAAATTTATAAATATATAAAAACTATTTTGGAGCAAGTTATTAAAGAATGAAACAAAATTCTGTGAGCAATAATTATCATATATTAATGTATATGAAGAAACGGAAAGCTTACTAACTTATCTTCGATTGGCAAAACTACTAATTTTTGTTGAAATAAATCAAACTGCCACATATTAATATCATCATTAGATTTTTCTATATAGTATAGTATAGGTAATTCCAAAAATGGAAGAATCACAAGGTTTCAAGAAAAAACTTTTACTTTTATTATATCTAAAACCTAAAAGTGCTATGTGGTTAGAATTAGAAATAATATTTTTAACCTCTACAATGGTATCATTTTTTAACAAAATAAATCTATCTGCAGTTTTTGAAATATTTATGCAATATGTTTTGGTTTTTAATTTTTTAAATTGATTTAATGCATTAAATTCATTAACTAAAGGACCAGAATAATGTTTCATTAAAAGTTGTATATCAGAATCAGTATTTTCATTATTCAAAATGTTACTTAAGTTTTTCTCCTCAGAACTTCTGCGAACAAGCTGCCACTTGAGCAGCTTGTTCGCTTGTTTTACACTCTTCCTGATTTTTTTCTTTAACTTTTGCATTTTATTTTCAAATGGGAAAGCTGAAAAATTATCTAAAGCGCCAAATAAACGTGCACAGTCAGTTAAATGTAATAAGTTATGTATGTTATGAGAAGCAATATCAGGACCATACAATTCTAATGAATTCGTAAAAATTTTTTTTAATAAGTCATCTGCATAATTCAGGTGCTCATCATGTTGAGAAAACTCCGAACTTATCAATATTATAGATGCTACTGTTAAGGTTATAAAGTTATTATATAATTTTTTGCTTAAAATATTTTTAATACAATTGGACCTGAATATAATTGGAAAAATCTTAATTCTGTTGCTTTATATCTCTTCACTTCAGTTAAAGGTCTTGTTTTGCGAGCAAATTCGCAAGGTACATAATTATAACAAACCTCAAGTTTCCTATTTATTATATTGATATCAGAATATCTTAATTTATATGGTGGTTTTCCAAACACTAGGCCATATTTTTGGCAACATAATAATTTTTTAAAGACTCCCAAACATAAAAGGTGCATGTAGTCTAATGGTACATTTTTTATTATATCAAAGTTAGGTATATCAGTTAATAAAGTTTCACCTAAATGATGCTCTGGTTGAAAATGACATCGAAATTCATTATCAGTTCTTTTAACAAAATTTCCTTCGACAAAACACACATGACCGCCTAATAAGTCACCCTCTTGCTTACACTTTGTACAAGAAAAATACCCTGAATGACCTTTTATATTTAAAATATAGGCTTTAGCAGGAGCATCACATATCAACATATACAACCTGAAAATACATGTTATATTATTAATACATATGCCATTATAGGATAAGTCTACACATTCCTCGACAAATGTCTTTAAAAAATCATTTAATGGAGGTTTTCCATTTCCATGAAAGACAGCAATTACAAAAACATTATTCTTAACAGCATCAACAGATTTTATGCAGCCTAATATTGGCCAAAATGAACTATTAGTACTTTTGCTTAAGGGTAAGCCATCAATATTTACTGCTAATTGAATTATGTCATTAGCTGAAATTGTAACATTACAATGATGAAATAAATGCAGGATATTACTTTTTATTCCAAAATAATAGAAACCTCCTGTCCCTAAAGATATTACATGTGTGTCTGTGGCTGTTTTGACAAGAGTTCTAGGATCTTTTGGCATATTTGATAAACATGGGTCTGAACGTAAAATTTTTAATAGTGCTCTTACAGAAGACAGTGCAACATTTTCTTCAATAGCCCAACGAGCAAGCATTTGTTGGATATTTAAATTTGTTACTGTATCGCTAGTTTTACTGCTTGAATGTTCTACTAATGAAGTACTTATTGATGCCCATACCACAGTATTTGTTATGCTTTGATTGGGGTTATTGTTATCCTGACTAGTTACAGTGGAATGAAATAAAGCATCATGTTTAACTTCCAGTTCATTGCTTACTATTGTACCTGACTGTATAACCATATTATTACCAATTTCTGATTGATTAATATTATGTCTTACATTTCGTGAATTATATATAGTCATTTTATTTTCAACACGACGGTTTACGTCTCTATAAATCTGTCATATAGATCTGCCGGAAGAGTTCTTAAAAAATTTCTCAACTTTTGGCATTTCCGATTTCTGAAGTGATTGGTTATTCCAGTAATTTGTGGGTTATTCGTTTCGTATTCCCACTAGGTCGTACTACTCCACATTAATGGAGTACTTACTAGTTACTTATAAAGTCTTAACGACTCTTAACACTTTTACACTGCTCGTATAGGTATCACTTACCTCTTAAAGTACACTTATTTGTTTAAATTATTAACACACAGTCACAACACAGCCAAAATATCACACAAAATGAGATTAATACTTTAATAATCTGTGATTAATATAGAGCTGGGCCGCTCATGAACGACTCGCACGAATGTGCCGGCACATAATCTTGTGCCGTGAACGAACGACTCGCAACGAAGGAGCTAATCGTTCATACCGACACCTATAGTACANATACCGAGTGTTTAATTTTCGACTGTACATTTTGATAACTTCAAAGAGTTATAACTTTGTTAACTTAAATGGAACACCCTGTATTTTTTTGGCCTATCTTGTGCAGTAATCAATTATATTTCACGTGATGTAGGCATGTAGGGGCTGTGGTTACAACTTTTTGAGATAGTTGCAATTTTTACTTTTATTTTTTAATTTTGACATAATTTTATCAAGAGGTCTATGAGTACGAACAATCGTTATTGACAATCAAACTATTAAACAACGAACTGTCAAATTATTATTTGTATTTTATAGTGTGTAGTAACATTTTAGTAATGAGATTTTTTTAATTTGCTTATTATTTACGGACAAAGTAACAAAGCAATATCAAGAACCTTATACATCTGCAGCGCGATATCTAAACAAAGTAAACCCCTAAAGTGGAGTATAGTAAAGCGTCTGCTTCATTCACATAATATGTAGTTGGAAATGTCCTGAAGTAATTAGAATATTGAAATTTCGACATTTTAGCTATCAACAACAGATACTCCTCTGTCTGGTTTTACTATGACAGTCGAAATGTCAAAAAGTTTCTACCAGACGCTTTACTATACTCCGCTTTAGGGGTTTTGTTTGTCTGGATATCGCGCTGCAAATGTATCACGTTTATAAAGTTATATAAAAATTGATAAAGATAAAAGTAAACAATTGCAATTATCTCTAAAAGTTGTGACCACATCCCCTACAATGCCTACATTACGTGAAAGATAATTAATTACTGCACAAGATGGGCCAAAAAAATATAGGGTGTTCCATTTAACTTAACAAAGTTATAACTCTTTGAAGTTATCAAACAGTACAGTCGAAAATTAAACACTCGGTATCATATTTTCTAGTTTATGGATATTGTGTAAGGTTGCTCCATACGTGTTCTACTCACATACCGAATCTCAAATTGATATCTAGTTGCTGGAATAAAATACAAAGGATCCCGCACAACCTTGCACCTGTCAAATTTTTCATGAAAATGTCGATATCTCAAAAACTATAAATTTTAGGAACTAGGTTTGTTATACAAAGTGACCTCAAAATTTCAAGTAGAATCGAAATATGCAAAAATATATATGGTGTTCCATTTAAAATAACGAAGATGGTGTCGACTTCCGGTATAACCGGAAGTGCTATGACCTTGAAAATATTTTAGTTGCGTTTCCCCGCTGACTTTGATAAGTTGCCAAATTTTCAAAATTATCAAATAAGTACTTTTCCAGATATCGATCGCGGCGATTTCCGGTGGGATACACTGTATATATTAGAAAAACAATTACAAATTATAAATATGGACGGAGACTGCAACTTAAAACAAATATTTTTCCCATTAGTTTTTCGAAGTTCTGGTCAACATATGTATAATAAAAATTCTATATCCAAAGTTTCAGTGAAATAAAATGTATAATTCTGCCAAGTAGCAAATCGTAAATAATAAAAAAGAAAGAATATTTTTCTATTAAACTTGTGTTGCATAAACATAAAATATTGAACTTTTATAAATTGGCATTTAGGTTAGCTCCCTTTCGGCCATATTATTGAAGCGATCTTCTCCTGTTCCGGGTCGCACAGATTTTCTTCCTCCTTCTATTCTGTCAGGGCATCTGACAAGCCAGAGTTTTACATTATTAATTATTTCACAGTCAGTAGCAAATTTTGTAGGAGGATTTAGCCTCACGGTATCTGAAAATATTTAGATCTTTTTTACACATAATACATTAATATTTTAATTAGATTCAGTTGTATAAATAAATATTTATCCTCTAATCAACAATATTGCTTTCATCAGATTGAAAGGATCCCACAGAATCCTTATGGAAATTGGCTCTTGTCAACTTGTTGTAACTTTGAAAATCAATAAGTATTGATGAATAGATCACGTCTCCATAGGTACAAGTCCTGAAAAACTCATTGTCCCGAGATATTTACCTCTAAAGATGGATTTTTTCTCGGATGAAAAAACAAAATAGTGTTTATTTTAACAGGGCTTTGGCTTGGACCGAAGTATTCAATTAGTCGGTCGTTACTACCCTTTGGCTTCTTTTATATACAGGGCATCCCAAGGAAAAAGGAGCCAGTTTCAATAACTGTGTATAATTTTTTTCAGCCAAATTCCAGAGACAGTTTGATTTTTATTTGAAAGGGGGACACATTTTAAAACTATTGCCACTTGTATAGGGTGTCCCAGAAAAGAAAAGTAGATAATTTTGTTTTATAATGAGATACCCTGTATTTTTCAGATTTGAATAAAGCGTTGTCTCACAATTACAGTAATATAGACCTGTTTCTGGAATTTGGCTGAAACAAATTATATACAAAGTTATTGAATGTGACTCCTTTTCCTTGGCACGCCCTGTATATAAAAGAAGCCAAAGGGTAGTCACGACCGACTAGTTGAATAGCAAAATAATATTTATCCATCCCAGAAAAAATCCATCTTCACTTTTGACTTATTCATCAAATACTATTGAATCCCAAAGTTACAACCAGTTTGACGGAGAGCCAATTTCCATAAAGATTTTGCAGGGTCCTCTCATTTTATTACAAAAAAACAGGTTTAGTTCTAAACATAGGTACAGATTTATATACAGTACGGTATGTTCTATGCTTTAAATAGGGTATCTAAAGTAAATCAAGTATGTAGTTAAAGTATTTATGTAGTAATTAGCTAAAAGGGATGTTTTAGGCACGCAATGTCAAAGTCAGCAACTATATTTTTTGTATATTTTATCTGTATATATTTTTAATGGTTGTTACTTGTCTCTGACGTTACAGAAAGGAAGTATACATGCCCTTATTTTGCAGACCGTGTCTAATAGTAACGGGCTCTAAAATGAATCAAAAGATCGTTGCCATTAGACACAAT
This sequence comes from Anoplophora glabripennis, assembly GCF_000390285.2. NCBI lineage: Eukaryota > Metazoa > Arthropoda > Insecta > Coleoptera > Cerambycidae > Anoplophora > Anoplophora glabripennis. The sequence goes on along the minus strand of NW_019417688.1, from coordinate 3,703 downwards.
CTACAAAATATAAAACCACATAATATGCAAAGACTTAATTTCAATTTCTAAAGTAAGTAAAAATTTTATTAAAAAAGCCTGTCATAAAAATATTTATGAAAAAATTATTTTTTTATGTTGGTACCTAATGATTCATATACAAGAAAATGATTCATATGTTTTTTAACTGTTAAATACCTCATGTCATTTCTAAAAACTATGGTAGTGTGCTAGTATAATTTGTTACTAATTAACTAACTAACAAATTAATTCTAACTAAAATACACATAAAATACACATTTAGCCCACTTATCTCTAAAATGATGACTTATAAAACTTGTAATTTAATACGCTATTATTTATTTTTCATAAAGACTAGTAATTATAAAATTGTATAAGTACCTATTCTTTATTAATATACTGCTTCCCAATGATAATATAACCCTGCCATAACTATTAAATTGCTAAATATATCAAGTTGGTCTTTTTTAATAAATAAGAATAAACAAAAGTAATCATGTAAAACTAATTCAAAATTGATAAATTAATCTTTAAAGAAATGTATCAAAAATATTACCTATTATAACTTGTGCCACTTTGAGAGATTTAAATCTGTTTTTCTTCTTGGCGCCATCCCAACTGTATTAACAGCCCATCTGTGCACTGAAAATTTTGAACATGATGTGTTTTACCACATCTTTGGCACTATTACCTCCAACTAGGCTTAGGTACTTACTCTGAAATAAATAAAATGTTACTAAAAAGTTAAAGTTACTAATTTAGTTTTTTTTATGTTTAAAGTGTATGCAAGAATTATCAACAAACAAAATTATCTCTTACAAAGGCTGCAACATTGGCAGAATCCAACAAGAATTCCTCCAGAGCATTCAAATTGTTTTGGTCTGATAAATGGTAGTATGGAGATGATATTTTTTAATTTGTCATCAATATCTTTCAGAAGTGGTTCTTCCTGTCTTATTTTTATCGCCAAATTCAATGTTTCCGACATATCATCTAATTTGGCATTAATAATAGCAAATTGTCTACTAATTTCTTTTTTGAATTCTGAAATAAATAATAATACTAAAATGTCATACCAATCCACCTTTTTTATTTTGTTTACCTTCTAATTTTTCTTCAGTAACAATTTCCTGGTTAGTATCAGTTCCGATTGATATAGCACTAATTGCCCTATTCGCTTCTGAAATTTCTTGTTGATGGTCACCTTAAAAAAAATGACATTAAATTGTTCTCATTCAGTTTCAAAGTAGAAAAGTACTAGATTACTACAATGTAAACAGTGCACTTAAGACAGCAGTTATGCAATACAGCGGATGAACATTTACAAAACCCAGTTTAGATTATCATTACGTCCCTTACCAGGTGTTTTTTGAAGTGCTGATGGAACTCTTGGATATTCTCCTGATGTGTCCGAGTCCGTTTCATTTTCAGATGATGTATTGGAAAATGAGAAACGTTGTGGTTTCTTCTTTTTTCTCACATCTAAATCTGAACTAGACAATACGTCACTTGTTTTTGCTTTGAAACTTTTTTTTCAGCGACTCCAAAGTTACCTGCAATAAAAAATTAACAAATAATTTTGAAATTAACAAGTAGATATATTTTTTGAATTAGGTATGACATCTGAATAATTGCAAAACAAATAAATTATTTATTCGGTATTTGGTATTTAAAAATGGGTCCTACTTACTATATTCTCCCAAAATTTTTGCGGAATAAGAAATCCAATTTGGTAATGGATCTTCACACTTTTTAATAATATCCAACATTTTCTGTTTAGAAATTTTTGTGTCGGGCCAGAAGCATTCATTATTTCTGTTTAGGTACCATTTTGAAGGGACCACGTCCACCGTATTTTCCTCTAGAAAATGTACGACTAACCACATCCTACGATAAATAAATCTCAAAGCTCACTTAAAAACTACATTTTGTACAAATATTTTGGCCAACAAAAATAGCAACTAATAATTCTAAAATATCTGATCTGATTTATGTGGTATGTTCTATATTTCTATACGTAATTACAAAAAAATATATTTAGTCAAAAAAAAGATTTAAATAAATTTACATATTTAATTTTAAAGTTAATTTGAACCGAGCTAGGAATCTTTCAGCTATGCCTATGTTTGTTGGTATTAGGCTTACTGCAAAATTTGTCAGTTAAGATTTTTCAAAAGTCAAAAACAACATTTTCCATAAATGGATGGTACCATTGATCATGATATTATTTTACGATTATCATTTCACAAACCATTTGCTTTAACTATAATTATAAAAATAATAAATAAATGCTAAGAACCATATTGCCAATTGGGACATGGACACAAACACAAACTTTTTAAGTTTTGCCTAAAAAAACCACTGTATTATTAAGTTATTCAATATTTAGCTAATTTATATCAGTGGTTTTTCAATTCAATACAAAATTGTTATTAAATTACACTTATAATTTTTTTTAAATTGAAATACAAATAAACAAAAAAGAAAATGAAAACTGATAAAATTTATAAATATATAAAAACTATTTTGGAGCAAGTTATTAAAGAATGAAACAAAATTCTGTGAGCAATAATTATCATATATTAATGTATATGAAGAAACGGAAAGCTTACTAACTTATCTTCGATTGGCAAAACTACTAATTTTTGTTGAAATAAATCAAACTGCCACATATTAATATCATCATTAGATTTTTCTATATAGTATAGTATAGGTAATTCCAAAAATGGAAGAATCACAAGGTTTCAAGAAAAAACTTTTACTTTTATTATATCTAAAACCTAAAAGTGCTATGTGGTTAGAATTAGAAATAATATTTTTAACCTCTACAATGGTATCATTTTTTAACAAAATAAATCTATCTGCAGTTTTTGAAATATTTATGCAATATGTTTTGGTTTTTAATTTTTTAAATTGATTTAATGCATTAAATTCATTAACTAAAGGACCAGAATAATGTTTCATTAAAAGTTGTATATCAGAATCAGTATTTTCATTATTCAAAATGTTACTTAAGTTTTTCTCCTCAGAACTTCTGCGAACAAGCTGCCACTTGAGCAGCTTGTTCGCTTGTTTTACACTCTTCCTGATTTTTTTCTTTAACTTTTGCATTTTATTTTCAAATGGGAAAGCTGAAAATTTATCTAAAGCGAAATAAACGTGCACAGTCAGTTAAATGTAATAAGTTATGTATGTTATGAGAAGCAATATCAGGACCATACAATTCTAATGAATTTGTAACAAATTTTTTTAATAAGTCATCTGCATAATTCAGGTACTCATCATGTTGAGAAAACTCCGAACTTATCAATATTATAGATGCTACTGTTAAGGTTATAAAGTTATTATATAATTTTTTGCTTAAAATATTTTTAATACAATTGGACCTGAATATAATTGGAAAAATCTTAATTCTGTTGCTTTATATCTCTTCACTTCAGTTAAAGGTCTTGTTTTGCGAGCAAATTCGCAAGGTACATAATTATAACAAACCTCAAGTTTCCTATTTATTATAGTGATATCAGAATATCTTAATTTATATGGTGGTTTTCCAAACACTAGGCCATATTTTTGGCAACATAACAATTTTTTAAAGACTCCCAAACATAAAAGGTGCATGTAGTCTAATGGTACATTTTTTATTATATCAAAGTTAGGTATATCAGTTAATAAAGTTTCACCTAAATGATGCTCTGGTTGAAAA
>NW_019417687.1:47441-50217 GCF_000390285.2 Anoplophora glabripennis | reverse complement strand
CAAGTAGCAAAAAAATAATTGCACCATCGTGTTCCCAGAGAAATTTTACATCGATTTTATGCTATTGCTTATTAAAATTAAATAAATTTATGTCAAGTTTTAGACAATTACTAAGCAAGAGAGGGGAAGGCATTTGGGGAGTACGCGCGCGCTACATGTATCGGCTGACTCGAAGCTGATAGCTCTAGCAGGTGCGCTTCTTTCGAATATAATGCGATATCAAATATAATTAGCCTGTAGTTGTAGTGGATCTGGATTCAATTGCCAGATACACTATTCTTTTGCTACTTACTTTAATTTTTAAATGGAAAACCAAAAATAATACTAATTAAGAACAGAAAAAAAACTTTTTTAGAACGAAATACTTATTGCAAAAATGAAATGCTCTGAAAAATCGACTTGTAAAGTTTATTCTACAAATACTTGTTCATAAAAAAAGTCAAAATTTGTATAAACAATTTTTTCCAGAATGACAACTTTTTATTTCTTAATTTTGAAGACTTTTGAGGAATTGAATAATGAATAAAATAAGTCTAGTAGTCCGGGCGAATTTATTTTATTTTTTAAAAAATCGGGCCTACCTCGAATTTTATGGGTTTAAAATTAAGTAAAAAATACACTAGAATAAAACTCTAAATATTGATTTTGTTCCTAAGGAAATTTGCTACAAGGGTAGGCTTTTGCGAAAGTTCGCAAAAATTTTTATATATATATATATTTTATCTTTTTGTAGTTTCATCCAATTTCAGTCAAATTTGTTATTTTTATTTAATTCTGAAAATTTAGTACATTTTTCTATTCACCGCTAATTTTGCAATATAAAAATTTTTTTGCGAACTTTCGCAAAAGCCTACCCTTGTAAGCAAATCAATAAGTATACCTCATGTCGATTAGAGGCTTATTTTCAGAAATATAAGCGAAAAACTGAAAAAAAGGAATTATTTTATTTTCTTTTTTGTACCTAGCTTTATTTGAAACAATATTGAAAATCTGCAAACACATTTTCATTGCCACTTTTTGCCCTCTATCCGATTTCTTATACAACGTTTCCGGGGCTATCACCAGGTTAATTTTTTTAAGTATAGTTGCAGTTTTGGTAGCAATTCATTATGCTTTTCACATACAACAAACAGCAAGTTTAAATTGTAACATTTCGTTCCGTATTTGACCTTCCATCTTCAGGTGTCCAAACTTCCAAAACTCTTTATTTTAGATCAGTTAAATGTTTAGAAGGCTTTTTTATAAGGGTTTAAGCCAAACTACATTAAAATACTAAGTTTCAAAAGTATGAGATAGTAATTTTTTCTTTGACACCATTTCTTATTAGATATATCAAGATATATTAACTAGGTTATCTCACAATTGTTTTAATTTAGCAGTTAAACGTAAGTTTAACCCTTACAAAAAGGTCTTCTAAATATTCTACTGAGCCAAAACTTAAAACAAAGAGATACACATCTATGTTAGGACACCTGAAGATGGAAGGCCAAATAAAGAACGAAACGTTAAAATTTAAACTTGTTGTTTAGTGTGTGTTTGACAAGAAAAAATAAATTAATTATATTTTTTAGAATTTCAGTTTTTCCCAAATATGTATTTCAAAAATAAATTGAGATATTCTTGACTTCTTGGTACCATATTTTTAACCTCCTAATTGCGTAACTTTGTTCTAATTTAACCAAATTTGTATGTATCTCTTATAGAGATGGGAAAAGATTGGGTCTTTTAATTTTGAGGGTTTGAACCCGGTTTAAACCCATTTGAAAAGACCAGGTTTAAACCCAAACCCCCTTTTTAACTGTTTTGTATAAAAAGGGTTAGTTATCAGGTATGCAATCAAAGAATTTCCAAACTATGTCTTTGCCTCGACGCATTTATTAATATTAGGTACAGAATTAAAATTCTTAAAACATGAGAGCTTTCCAGTACCTAAGTAGGGTGGGGTCAATATTTGACATTTTAATCTGCTTTGAGGCCATACAATGGCGCGAAGTTTAAATTATTGATTAGACCGGGTCTAAATGAAAAGACCGGACCCGGTTTAAATCATCGACACAACTCTAATCTCTTATAATAAAAGAGAAGCGAGATACCCATGGTGAGCCTCTTGAATAACTCACCCTGTATACATCGAGGAGTAACGCAGGGCAGCAAAGTTTTAGTGCCGCTATGTCGTATGTTATGCTTTAACAGAAAATACAAAAATATATATTTTTTGCAACGCGATAGGACATAAGGAGCATATTTGAAAAATATTTTGTTCTGGAATTCCCCGCCACATCAAACTTATATTTTTTGTAATGAAGTATCACTTTATTCTCATATTTGCATTTAGTTCATTTTAAGAAGGCAAAAAAGTATTGCACTAAGTGACTAAAAATAAACAAAAGTTGATTGTTAAGACAATATGAAATTAAAATTGTGTTAGTTATATTCAAGAATGAATTACTTTTTTGGTGGTCACTTTTTTCAGTAAATATCCAGTGGTAAGTAGCTACTGATTTGTAGATTGAAAAAGAAATCTACCTGAGCCAGACTAATTTTTAAGCTGTAAATTTATTTTGAAGCTACCAAGGCTAGAACATAAATAACGATTTTATGTGGGACACCCTGTACGTAAAATTTAATCTTTATTCTTAATAAAGAAAAATTAGTACATATTATTGGTTTTTTATGCGTTATATTTTCGTACTACTTAAGCTTTACAAAATCTTATTACTTAGGTACTTTTAAAAAATTACCCATACTTACAAATAAAAGATAATATCAGACCATT
>NW_019417687.1:41141-45308 GCF_000390285.2 Anoplophora glabripennis | reverse complement strand
GCAAAAAATAGGATACAGGGTGATAAAAAAACACCCTTCCGCTTTCTTAATTTTATTAATATCCACATTATTTATTGGCTTCCTAGAGCTGACTAGTTCCTGAAAATTTCATTATGTTTTCTTTTTCCAACAAAGAGTTACGTCACAAAAACTACTTTTGTAGTTGCACCCTTTAAGGCCTATAACTTCAAAACGGTGCGTTTAAGAGGTTATGTTTATTAGAGTTTTTAGTCATATTTTTTTATGTACTATCACCACCCAAAGTTTGTAACATACTTTACGGGACACCCTGTATAATAATATTCAATTATGTTAGTTTCCTCGATGATTTGTGTCCTCATCTGAAGCTCTGTTACACGGTAAAAATATACATGCTTAAATTTTGTGCTTATATCTGCGGAGACCCTAATATTCAAATAGCCCGTACATGCTCCACTCACTCAGGTTGTCGCGTCGTAGCTCATTTTGTAAGCTCGAGACTGCGAAGCCGAAGGTCCGCGGTTCGAATTCCGGATGGGTTGTATTTTTTTATTTTTTCAAAAATTGTTATAACAATAAAACCTTAAAAGGGACAACCGTGGAAAGGACCTGCTCTGCTGGAAATCTAGATGGCGGGACATTTGCTGGACCTTAAAAAGTTCTAGACTTTTCAAAATGATCAGTCAGTTGTCAGTTTTAGTTTTAGCATTTCAAGTTGTCACCTGTTATCTTTTGAGTTTGCTTTGCTGTTAATTCCACATTACTTGTAACAAAAACCTGTAAATAAATTACTCGCTGTTGAAATTATGTATTACGGCTCAGAAATATCTCGGCCAAATAAAGAAATTATACAAAAACCTGCGGTGAAGTAATAACCCAAAAAACTTCCCCGTAACATTATACAATAAATGTATGTTGTTAATAATTTTTTTTCAAAAACGGTACAAGATATCGACTGATATACGGTATACGTTTTTTTAGCAGTGAGAGAGGAATCGAACTATGAAAGAAAAATGTCAAATTTGGCAACGCTGTAAAATATACATAAAAAATAATATATTTTCGTCTGCTCCAGTATAATCCAGGCATATTGAATATCAGTTTAAACTCGGAAATAAACATTACCATGAGTTACTTTAATTGTCCATATTTCATTGTTGTCATGGTAACGACTTAGAAGTTATAATAATTGGAATTTGTTTTTTCAAACTTCTTTCTTGGAAAGTGAATAACTCCACAACGAAGCCCGACAGGAAAAAATTAGTACCTACCACATCTATCTTGACCTCCTCTGTATACCCCTTCATTTTTGACATGATCTTTCCGGACACCCTGTATTTACCAACCGGCGAGAACACCGCAGAGTTCGTCAACTTGCCTACCTTTCTAGTTTGCTTTTAAATCATGTTTATAATAAATATATTAATTAATATTTTTATTTTTAATACATTGAAGAAGTGTTTTTATATTTTCTGTTGAATGTTGGAAAAAGTTCCTGATCAGGAACGAAAGTATTTAAAAAATGCCCGTTTCCAATAAATCCAATGTTTCTAATGAGAGGTAAATGGTTCAATATATATATATATATATATATATAATAATGTCAAGTTTCTAAATTAACCAGAGGCGAAGATATGGGTAATCAGTACCACTAACTGGATAAAAAAGGTTCTATGGCCCTGGATATAATAAAAGCAGAAATAATTTTTCCACAGAGCATTCAGTTACATACAAGCAGTCTCTTAATACTTTTTACTATGTGTCATTTTGAGACAAATTCTATTGAACATATTTTACAAGATTTTTGCAAATTTTTTACAATAGAAATTAAAATATTTTAGGCGACATTATTTTTTGTATTTGAATGGTTAATGAAAAAGTGATTTTTGTTTTTATTATACAGGGTGTCCCATTCATGTTTCAAAAAAACTTGTGTGCAAGTTTCTCATGGGAAAATAATGGGGGTAGTTCATGTAACGTTTTTTTCTGAGACGCCCTGTTTTCGAGATACAGTGTGTTGAAGTTGTTACTTTCCAAATGGTTAAATTGGCTAAAGATAAAATTGTCAAAATTTGTATACGAGTAAACATCAATTGGACGTTAAGAATAATGTGCAGTTTCTTTCTGAAAAGAAGGGTACAATCGAAAAAAAAATGTTAAAAGCAAAATTTGTTACATTTCTAAACGGTTTTGTAAACTTTAAAGCATACTACAAAAAAAGGTATACTTGTCGAAATTCGATACCATGTATCATTTTTGAGAAAAATTAAGTTGCATAGAAGTAAATGGGGGACAATTTCAGCATCTACTGTACAGCTATTTTGTTCTCTCTGTCTCCGAGTCTGTTTCCTAATATTTTTCTGTTCTTATCACTTTTAAGTATTCATGTCCATCAACAGTTCAGTCCATTCAACAATTGTTTATTTTAGTAGTGGTCCTGTAGTAATTTCCAAAATCTAAAATTAGATAGTAATAGATAATTAACTTCCATAATTTGTTTATTTTGATTTACTTTTTTAAATGTTACTTTACAAGCTTAAACTTAAAATAAAATTTAATTTTTTTATTTTTGTTAATAAATTTTTTTACATTTTAACTGTTTTATGGGATACGTAAGAAATTATATTCTTAAANCCCACTTTTTTTCCAATTTTCGGATTGCCCTAACTGAGCTGATTCCAAAAATATACCACAAGTTGCTTCTAATTGTTACAGGGAAGACAACAATACCCAAATTATTTACAAATACTAAATTTATTTACAAATAAATAAACGTACTAAAAATTGGATCAAATCACCACATATCATTTTAAAATGTCATTATTTTTTGCTATAATTTCTTTGATGCTTTTTTAATTTTATCTGCCTGATAGAACGTGCTCGTGTATTTCAATTTCAGGCAATCATTTTTAAATAGTTTGTTAAGATTGTACAAGTAAATCAATTTTGAATGATTCTTCATTAAAATATTGAGTATTTTTTAATTAATTAAAAAACATGATTCTAAGTGAAACCGAACGGATTGATATTCTTATGATGATCGGATATGGTGATAGAATTCGAACTCATGAGGTAGTTTGTGTTTTGTTTAATGAAATTCATCCCAATCGTCCACCAATAAATCGATACACGGTTAGCCGAATTGAAGCAAAGTTTCGAAATCATGGTCATATATGCCCAGATCTGGCCGACCGACTGTAGATGAAGAAGTGCAGTTACAAGCTCTTTTGACCATTCATGAAAACCCGTAATCCTGTCTGAGAATCGTAGCAGATAATTTGGGAATGAGTGAAAGTACATTGAGTAGACTTCTTCACAGAAACAAGTATCATCGCTACAAAGTCCACTTAGTACAACAATTATGTGACGATGATTTCGACAGACACACAGAATTTTGCGAAATGATGATGGAACAATGTCAGGCAGATCCGGATTTTGTGAAACGCATAATTTTTTCCGACGAGGCGTCTTTTTAATTGAATGGCACCGTCAATAAACAGAATTGTCGGTACTGGTCAGATCGCAATCCACATTGGATGATGGAAGCACACACTTTAGATTTAGATGGTGCAAGATATTTGGAATTTCTTCAGTTCCACTTAGTTCCTTCCTTGAGTGTTCTATTTCCAAATGAAGAAGATCCAGATTTGCCCAATGAAACCATTTGGTTTCAGTAAGATGGTGCACCACCGCACTATGCCAGCGCTGTTCGCCGCTATTTAGACGACGTGTTGCCTCATCGGTGGATTGGCAGAAGAGGACCTAAGGAATGGCCCGCCAGATCACCAGATTTAACACCGCTCGACTTTTTTCTTTGGGGTTATGTAAAAAGCAAAATATACGTCAATAAACTAAACAGTATTAACAATCTGAAGGAACGAATTCGGCAAGAAGTTCGAGCGATCCTGCCTGAAGTCATTGGGAAGGTACAGCAAGAATTTACTGCCCGTCTGGCCCATTGTTTGGCAGTAAATTGTCCACAATTTGAACATTTAATTTAGGTGTTTCTGGTGATTTGATTCAATTTTTAGTACGTTTATTTATTTGTAAATAAATTTAGTATTTGTAAATAATTTGGGTATTGTTGTCCTCCCTGTAACAATTAGAAGCAACTTGTGGTATATTTTTGGAATCAGCTCAGTTAGGGCAATCCGAAAATTGGAAAAAAAGTGGGGTGTTCCATTTAAA
>NW_019417687.1:0-40058 GCF_000390285.2 Anoplophora glabripennis | reverse complement strand
ACAAACTTCAACTATCAAAACTGTAATTTTTCCAGCGCTTCCTTGATAAATGATTAGTATTTTGTCATCGCTTGTATAATGCATTCTTGAAACTTTGGAACCGAATATCTCGAAAACTTCCATCTTGAAGGTCATGCGTTTTTGACATATTCGTACTCAGAAAAATGTGCTCTATCGAAATCCGTGGAAAAAAATATGGGTTGCCATTTAAAAAAATTGCCGATGACGTCATAGATCAAAAACAAACAAAACAAAAAAAAAGTCGATTGCTAAAAAAAGTGACATTTTATAAACTAAAGTTGACGTGTCCGAGCATTTCCTGTCAAAACCCTTCAGTAACGATTTTTCGAATTTATTCCAAACTTTACGAGCTCAGTGTATATATATAGAAATGACACGATTAATCTTGACGATTAAGTTAGAGACCAAAAAAATATATATTGGGGATGTCGTCAAATGGTGGTTGAAAGAAAACTCTTTTTTAACTTAAACCAAGCTTTCGATAATTTATTTATTATCTTTCTCAAGGTTAAAATGGCTAAAATGTACAACAAAACATTAATATAATGAATAATTACATAAAATGGGCACTTACTTCAGTTGACAGAGTTACATTATAAAACTTAAACGAATATAAAATTTTATTTTCATTGTTCTGAACAGCTGTCTAGTATCGACTGAATAAAATTTTAAACGTAAAATAAGTCTACTAAGTATTAATCTTATCACAGACAGGCAGGGAGAAAAAACTGGAATTTAATTTTTCTAACATTATAAAAAATTTAAAAATTATGAACAATTATAAATATACANCGTTTAAAATGGTGTTTTCTCAAGAACAAAAAGTGTTTATCATAGAGTCCTACTTTAGAAATGGACGCAAGATTGATGGAATATGGAAGTATTCTATTGAGGAATGTTTCATAGAAATTCAAAATCAATTTGCCGGTGTTGTTGAGTACAAATTTTTCAAAGTGCAGTTCAGCGTTGTGTTATGTTTTTCGTGAAACGGGCAGTGTAACAAGAAAAGAAGGAAGCGGCCGACCTAAAAAGCGGACTGAAGAATTAAAAGAAAATAAAACAAATAATGGAAAATGCGCCAAGAACTTCTGTACGTGTTTTATCACAAATGGTGGGAGTATCAGTCGGTACCTGCCACACAGTGTTAAAAAAAGATTTGCGTTTGTTCTCCTATCGTTTAACTTGCCAGCAAGAACTTCATGAAGTTGATTTTCCGCGACGGGCTGTATTTTGTGAATGGTTTTTAAACAACTAAGTACGGTGAACTTCATAATATCACCTTTTTTTCTGATGAAGCCTGGTTTCATTTAAGTGGTTACGTAAACTCACAGAATATGAGAATGTGGTCTTCTGAAAAACCAGATAACTTTTTTGTCGAGGGCCCTCTACACGCTCAAAAAATTGGAGTTTGATGTGCTCTCAATCGAAGGAGGATTTATGGACCTATTTTTTTTAATGGTACTCTTACTGCGCAAAGGTATAGAGAAGAAATTATCGCTCCTTTTGTTAACCAGCTGGAAGAAAACGAAATTACAAACTTTTACTTTCAACAAGATGGCGCAAGGGCACATACGGCAGGCGAGACGATGAATATGTTGAGGGAAGTTTTCCAAAATCGACTAATAAGTCTCAATGCTGAATAATTTCCACCGAGGTCTTGTGATATTACGCCGTGTGATTTCTTTTGTGGCCTTACCTTAAAAACACTATTTTTGAACTGCCTATTCCTGATTTAAACCATCTGCAGGCTCGACTTATAGACAAGATTCGTGAAATTAAAAATACCCCGAGCATCTTAGAAAATGTCTTTTAATTCTTTGAGGAACAGGTGTGAAAAGTGCTTGGAACAAGGAGAGGGACACTTTCAGCAGCTGTTTTAATTTATTGTTATAACAAGGAGGGGGACACTTTCCGCAGCTCCTTTAATTGTTTGTTATTGTTATCACGATTATTCTTTAAAATAAGGTTATATAGTCATTAACGTTATTGAAACTGACAGCTGCTATACAGCTCGTTGAGAAATGAGGTTAAGTTGGTCGCTATAAGCTACTCCCTACGTCCAATGTGTCAGAGCCAACTTCGACCACGTTTTTATTTGAACGCTCCTTATATTGCCAATTTTTTTTTTTTGTATATTTTTATGTTAATTTAATATGATTTTTCATTTTTAAAAACATTTAACAAATTTGGGGTAACATTTTCAATAAAAGGAATAGAGGCATAAAGGGCCAGTTGGTTAGATTGATCACTATTACTATCATTGTTATTATTATCTTGCATATTATGTTCAGGAACACCTGTGGGATTAATTACAGTGAGTTGATTATTTGTATTAAAAATTAACCTTTTTAAAAAAAAAACGTGGGTAAGAATTATTTTAAAAAATGTTGTATAGTATCTTTAAATTTTTGTCCACTAGACTAGGATGGCTGATTCTTTGTATTCTTGTTTTCATTGCCAACACCAAATTTATTTTCATTTTTTTTGTATGTTTTGAGTCTAGGGTACTATAGGATCGAATAACATCACATAAGAGTGATATTAGATTAAAAAACAGTCGTGTGCTTTGGCAGGGCATAGTATTGAAACAGAACATAAACCAAATTTTAGTGAAACAAAGGTGATTTGTGCAGAAAATAATTATAATAAAAGAATTTTTTTGGAAGCTTTTGAAGCAGCCTTTAATGATGATGCGTTAAATAGAAAAAGAGATACACAAAATTTAGTTATGAATTACTCATATTTGTTGTCATTATCTAAACAAAATTGACATTGTGTATTTATAATTGTTCATAATTTTTAAATTTTTTATAATGTTAGAAAAATTAAATTCCAGTTTTTTCTCCCTGCCTGTCTGTGATAAGATTAATACTTAGTAGACTTATTTTACGTTTAAAATTTTATTCAGTCGAGCCTAGACAGCTGTTCAGAACAATGAAAATAAAATTTTATATTCGTTTAAGTTTTATGATGTAACTCTGTCAACTGAAGTAAGTGCCCATTTTATGTAATTATTTCATTATATTAATGTTTTGTTGTACATTTTAGCCATTTTAACCTTGAGAAAGATAATAAATAATTATCGAAAACTTGGTTTAAGTTAAAAAAGAGTTTTCTTTCAACCACCATTTGACGACATCCCCAAAATATATTGTTTTTTGGTATATATATAGAAAAGATATTCGTGGCTTTTGTAAATATAATTAAAATTATAATTAAAAGAGTTTCATCTAAAAAATAGGCTTTAATCCCACTAATAAGAAGATTATATATATATATATATAAAGTTGAAATTTTCTTGAACCTTTTGTTTAATATTAAAATATATTTATTTTCTTGGGATTTGGGTTCTGGTGTGATAGTCAGTTAAAAAAAAGGATAAAAAACAGCAGCGATTTCTTTCTTGACGTGTCCTGATTAGGAACGAAACGTCCTGATATAAATTGTAACAAATTGGAAATACACAAAAAAATTTATCACAATGGAAATATTACCTGACCGAACTTTAGATCAAAAATAAAATTAATTAAAATATAGCAGACAATAAAATAGCATAAAATTGTTAATACAAAGACTCTGAATATAAAATAAGTATCAAATAAGAATATCATATAGTATAAAGGAGATAATTTTAAATTTAACTCATAAGTGCAAAAATAATTTGAAAAAAAAAACATGACATCGATAATTGCCAGACCCAGTATAGTAAGAAAACAGAATTTAAACCCAGTGTGACATATATCAAAAGAAAGACAAATATCCATAGATGAATATGATATGCATAAATTAGGTAGACGATTAGATGTAGAGAAGATATTTTCAATCAACTGAATACAATGATGAAATTTTAATATCAAATGTCAAATTAAATTATAAAATTTAGCACATGTCAAAACTAAAGTTGGCTTTACAAGAACCAGAATATGACCTACAAAAGAAAGAACATAAATAAAGAATATTTCACAAAAAGTACTAAATTTATATGTTAGAAATAAAAAGACATTGTCACAAATGTATTAGATGTAAGTAGTGAGGTGAAAGTGTAGTGAAAAAGGTATGCCCAAAGACTGGAAACTATGTGAAGGGACCTTAATGAAAAAGGAAACACTAGAAACTTCCAGAAGGTGGAAAAAACAATTGTTTATTGTTAGTTACGGCTTGGTTTTGATTGGGAAGAAGCCAGATATTAGAAGTAGCTCAGAAAAATCATATAATATTCAAGATATAACAGGCAGAAAGTAAAATAAAACTTACCAGTGATCTTAAAAATCGTTTATCTTCAAAATCTACAAAGAAATTCATCAGGCAAGAAAATTTTTGTAACCCATAAAAAGGCAGTATCGAGAGTATTCCAGTGGCCCATAATTGGTATAAAAAAACCCACCAGCATCCAGCATCCAACAAGGAAAGCAGAACCCAACGAACAACAGGTACCTTTAAAAATAAAAATAAAGTGCACAAAATAAATAAAAATTCACAGCTATAGCTTAAACAATGAAATTGTGATATAGTTTACCTTATAAAAGAAAAAAAGGTCAAACTAAATAACAGGACTTACCTGGATAAAGCTAAAGATAAATAAATCCCAAAACCAGCTTTTAAAACCATACTAATTTGAATGAGCTCAAATAATCTCGAACATTGACGGCCATTTGTAATTAAATGTCAATTTCATACTATTAAGAGTAGATATTTAAGTTATGCAATACAATATACGAGCGAGTGTTGAAAGTAGAATTCATAAATAATTCAAAACAAAAAATTTTTGAAAAGAAATAAAAAAAAACTACCGAGCTCTTGTATTGTAAAAGTTGTAATAGGATAAGGAAAAGTAATAGCAACTAAAATATTCTTTATATTTGTTCAATTAGAAATTAAATTGTATGAAAATATTTCTGAAGGAAAAGCCAATCAATTTAAAAATTTTCTAATTTTGTTTTTGTTATGATATAATCACGATAACTGATAAATTTTTAAAAGAAAAATATAAATATTGTAAATTCTTAAAAATTCGATTTTTTCTTGTTCTGTATGCTACAAGTCCTGAAGTAAAGAAAGTGAACCGACTCCTGAGATTAGACTTAAACAAAATCTAAGTGGCAGCTAGCAAGGGTATAAAAAAAAAATAATTAGATATACGAGGTAAGAAAGAAAAGAAAGTTGTATTTAAACAATGTACAGTAAAATCTAAATAATAATTACAGAAATAAAACAAAAGCAAAAAAAAAACGCAACACTCAATACATTAAACACATAAATTAAAATTAAAAACTAAAATTAAATTCAATATACAAAACCAAATATTAATTGTAACAATATATATATTGCCAAAGCGTTAGACGACTGTCTAAGTTAACTAACAAAATTTTAAAGTATAGTCGGGTATGCAGTCAAAGCCAACTTGAAGTGTACTCTTTTTTATTACTCGAGCTTTCGGAACAAATTATTCCTTCCTCAGGAGAAACTACAATGGAATATATATTGGTAACAACCACAAGTAATAATCTAACTTATACTTACAAAATTGAGATTTAAATCGAAAAATTTACCAAGTTTAGAACAAAGTCTAAAGACTAACGGTTCAAATGGCTTTGACTGCATACCCGACTATACTTTAAAATTATATATATATATTTATTTATTTATTTATTTATTTATTTATTTTAGGCATTTACTTTTGAATATCTTGAACCCTATGCAAATGGTTCTTGTCATCAGTATTTCAACTGCTTGCATTGTCTAACAGATTCTCAATGCGGTTGGTGTGATTTAACTAATTTTTGTCGGTCTCGATCTGAGATTGAAAATATCAGTTGTAATTTTAATGAAAATTGGCAGTATTTGACTCTTCAACCAAGCAGTTGTTCGAACTGTTCAAACTATATTACTTGTGACTCTTGCATTAAATCTCAACTTTGTGAATGGTGGATAGAAGAAGCACGTTGTGCAAGAATGGGACAAAGGTCTGACGCTGCCACTAAAATAAACCAGTGTCCTATTCCTTGTTATAAGAGAAGTACTTGTAGTTCCTGTTTAGATCAAAAAGGGAGATGTGTGTGGTGTCAAGCAACACAACAGTGTTTTAGTTTTTCAATATATACCAGTGAATATCAGTTTGGGTTATGCCGGGAATGGTTAGACCAAGCTTTTCCATTGGTTACGAGACAAGAAAGTAGTATGTTGCCAACTACAAAAACTCTGGAACAATGCAAAACATGTTCAATGCATTCCAACTGTTCTATTTGTCTTAGTTCTCTTAGCTGTGGATGGTGTTATAACCATTCTAATCCAATGACAGGTAAGATATATATTTCTTGATCTAATAAAAGTAGTAAATTACATTTTCGGTTTATGCTAAAAAAAAAAGAAATATTTGTATATTTTGAATGAACAATGTTGGACATTCATGAAAATACATGAATTTGTTTACAGGGATTAAATGATAACTAGAAAGTTGGAAAATTTTAAAAAAAAGTAGAGGTAGCTCTTACATGTTGCATATATCAGTCTCTAATCTTTACGTACAGGGTCGTTCTAAATTGCCCCCCTAAAGTTTCTAGAGAGATACTCATGGTAAATATAATATTTTTCCGATATCTTAAAGATCTGTCAAAATCCTTTATTCATATTTTAAGCTGAGACTTGCGCTTTAATTTTTTTATTATTATTCAATAGGAAGTAAGTTTATACAAAGTGGTACCCTAATTTTTTATATATTATCCATATTAAAAATATCGTGAGAAAATTTTGTATCCAACATTTTACAACTTATCTCAAACCTACTGTACGTAGTGACAGTAGTATAGTTCAGCTAAACTAGATCAATGTCAGATGTCATTGACACTGAGATTCACAAATACATACACTGCTTTAAAAAATACTTAATTGTTTATCAAAACTTGAAGCGATTTAAAAAATATATTTCATATGTCAGATCGTTTTTCAAAACAGCGAAAATAAATATTTTAAAATATGAATCAGTTTGATTTACAATTAGTAATCTAGATTAGTATTGGTTAATACTTTGTGTGAGTTTATTTTGGTGGATAGTAGTCTTCTCTACAACTTAATAAATCATGTAAAATTTTTAAATTTTTTAAAAACAGTTTATTTATGTTAGGAGCTTCGCTGTCTAACAGTTGTTTAAATAATATTTACAATTAGTAATGTATCTCCGTATCATATATTAGTTAATATTATATTATAAATCATGTAAAATGTTTTTTTAGAAATAATAGAATTTTTTATGTGGAGCGCTTCGACCAGTGATATTAAAAAAATGTGGTGACTTAAAAATGACATGTCGCTAAGTTATACAAGAGCAATCTGTTTTACCAATTGATTTTTCATTGGCACTTCCCACAATGTAGGTAGATTTAAAAACAACTGGCAACATTGACTGTGTTCTAATACGTAAATTTCGGGTATCCCAAATGGAAGTGCATTTTAAAAAACTAATTATAACTCGATTATTTATTTGGTTAAAGAATTTCAGATTCGTATTCAGGGGAATCCATATTAGTACCCCTAAACACTGACCCCCACTTAAAGTTACACACTGTATTTTACCAAATTCACAAAAATGTATTTTTTCAGATTAGGAAAAAGTGTCAGTTTAATATTTTTACCTACGACCACTACTGTATATACTTAAAAACACACCGTCTGCGATCAATGTAAGATTCCTATTACGTAGGGTAAAAAAATCGCACAGTTTTCCTAGCAACCGCCTAGCAATGGTCAATACAATACTGTTTGTATTGACCGTTGCTAGGCGGTTGCTAGGAAAACTGTGCGATATTTTTACCAAGCTGTGCGATTTTTTTACCGTATGATGTAAGAGGAATCTTGCATTGATCGCAGACGGTGTGTTTTTAAGCATTTAAAGTAGTGGTCGTAGGTAAAGTATAGTACGTAATACGTGGTGTAATGCAATTACGCACTCATAGAATTACGCACTCGCCGCTACGCGGCGTCGTGCGTAACTTTTCCATTCGTGCGTAAAATGCTTTTTACAACACTTATTACGTAATATACTATTAAAGCCATTACCGTCAATATTTGTTTTTTGAAATCGAACCAAAAGTTGCAGAGTTACAACTTTAGTGTTTTTTACAAGACACATCTACCTACAAATAATATTATTAACAAATGAATTAAATTATCCTTTAACTTCTATCTGTATTTTATTTGCAACTTTAAATGGAAATCAATTAATTATATATAAAAGCAGAATATTTATTGTATTTGCCTGATTTTAGTTTTTTACTTATTTAAAAACATGATAGTTATTACAACTCATATGAAAATATAAAACATCAGGCGAAAAGTTATAGAATTAATTTTCATGTAAAATGCAACTTTATTTTGTAGGAGCTTGTGTTCAAGGAGATTTTAATAATCCCCACACAAATTGTTCTGAAATATTAAATAGTGTTGATGTGAAGTGGGCTTACGCTCAATGTCCAGATGTTGATGAATGCGGTCTAGGATTGCATGATTGTCACACACAAGCAATATGTACCAATACGGATGGTTCCTTTAGTTGTCATTGTAAAAAAGGATATATTGGAGATGGAAGGACATCATGCATACGCACTTGTTTCAATGTTTGTGTACATGGGATTTGTCAAGGGGAACCTGATTATGCATGTAAATGCGATATTGGTTGGTATGGAGATGACTGTTCCAACAACTGTGATTGCAATAATCACTCAGCTTGTCCCGAAGGTAAAGGAATTTGCCAGAAGTGTATGGATAACACAATGGGTGATTTTTGTCAGCATTGTAAACCAGGTAGTTACGGAAATGCTACAACTGATCAAGGTTAGTACATGTATTTATTTAAATTTTTTAATTTTATTGTAGTTTACAAGGCAACGCAACATAAGTTTAGTTAAAACAAATTGTTTCGACCATTACTTGAGTAAATGAATTAATGAAATAATCTTTTTGTTTATATAAAATCAGGGCTATAAATAATATAATATAATATAAGATAAAAACATTAATATCGAGAATATTACTAAAAATATATTTGAAAATATAAACAATCAACCTTAGTGAGGCAAATCCATTGTCAAAGGAAGTGCATGGTACATACATGTAATGCCCTTCGTCAAGATTGTAAATACATCGTCATCGTCGTCATCCTCATCGTCGTTCCCATCGTCGTCGTCGTCCTCATCGTTGTCGTCATTGTCGTTGTCCTTATAGTAGTCATCGTCGTCCTCATCGTCCCCATCAAAAGTTTATTAAAAACAAAAGAAACCTAAAAACAATTACTGATCAAACTGGAAGATGGATAAAATAATATTTATTATCATTTTATTTTTAACCGGCGCAACTTATGTATGTAAAAAAATCCAAAGCACCTATTTTTTTAAATTTATTTTGAAGAAAATTTCTTTTATCTAAAACTGTTTATAATGCAAAGGTTACTCAGAATTAATGGTTTTACACGAGGACCATTTTCTGTGTTCCTGTCATCAAAAAATTTAATTGAATGGCAGTGTCATCTACACTGTTACGAAGGGTCATGTCACCTGTACTCAGAAATTAAGTCATGTCTATTCACTACACAACATTTTTTTACAATAAAAATTATTTCCCATTACAATTTCATTGTCATAAAAAGTGTAACGTACGCCATTGAATTCTATGACAAAATCCATTTTTTTACAGAAATAAATAAGATCATAATATGACTCGGTAGAACCGCAATTTAAAAAAATATATGCCACGGCAGCGTCGCGCGGTACATTCGCTAATGTGTTACCGGGCTTAGATTAGAATGTTTCCAAAAAATCAGCTAAACAAAGAATACGAAGATTTACAATAGTGTTTTGGGACAGAAATTCAAAGGCTGATAAAATATTCAAAAATAAGTCTATTCTTTCCTCAATCTTTCTGTAGACCTTGACTAAAGAACTACAAGTATCTCTATTATATGGCAGAAGAACACTTAATTTTTAATTTGTGACATAAGCATCCTGAAATGTTGACCTGTTACAGTCTTTATACAAACACACATGACTCATTACAGATAAGATGTTAAAATAACTAAACAATCTGATAACATAATATTCGAAAAACAGCTTCAGTTATATTGACTAAAAATGTTAATGGTAATAAGCCTCATTTCGAAGTAAATTTTGACAGTAGTGTTAGTCTTTCAGTTTAGCGTTTGCTTTGAAATGGGAATTATCTTATTGAATGCATGCAATCTTTTTATAAAAAATCTACTCGCTATATACGGAAACATGACTTTAACACAAACAAATATGTTAGCCTTGATTATTTTAACATAAATATTACATATACAATTAAATGTTTACGTATAAATACGTGTTATGAAAGATCACTTATTTATTACCCTTTTCTTGGAATTTTGTCTGACTTTTAAGCAAGTTTAAATCTGCAACTGTGGTTCTGTCGTGGGAACTTGTGGATGACGCAATGTTACGGAATGTGATGCGATATTGTGAAATAGATTTAACCGCTCAGTGCTTCATATGCTTTTGGAGCCATTGTTGTAGACCCGAAGGCTACGATGAAATGAACAGCGCGAAATTGCGTCTTACGTTTTTATACCACTTTTATATTTATATCTAGTCGCGGACCAATCAGAATCGAGTATTTGGCTTACTTGGAAGCATCGGTTTAATTTCGGGAAAAGATGATGCAATAATAAAAAATATGTCATCTTACTGTGTGCAATTACTGCGTAGTTGCTAACTGCGTAGTTTTTTTAGCAAAAATGACTCTTAATGACCTAAAATTATCATATAAAAGGGATGAAATTTTAGTGGTAAAATCAGTTTTTTCATTAGCCTTCAACGAGTTAATTCATCTCCGAAATACGGCCTACGGTGTTCAACAAAAAGTTAGTTTGCAATTATCAGTAATTAGCAATAAAAGTTTATTGTTAAAGCGTTAAATCTCCGTTAATAACAATAATCCCCGTCAGAAGTTTAGTATAGTAACAAAGTGTGCTGAGGCCCACTATTGTTTAAACAAAGTTAGTTTTTTTGTGATTCGGGAAAAACGAGAACGGATTATACCGAGGATTACATAAAAAGTGGTTAGCAAAAACCCGCGATTTTTTAAAAATCATTTAATTTATTTTTCTTAGAAACAATGGTAAAAGTTCATTTCATTATACAAGGTACTCTTTTTTCTACAATCTTTGGTTGTTTATGTATTTGATCTTTTGTGGATTTTCTAGTGTAGAATAATCCATAATTAGGTTCTATTTCTTTTCTATTTTATTAAGTTAACAAAGTTAAACACAAATATTGTTAATAACTTTATTTTTCATATTATTGAAAAAATAATACACTGTACATTTATTTCCTGTAATATATTTTTTAATATTTTTATACAAGAAACTGTTTTTCTATAAAGCACCTTTTTAATAACTTTTTACAAAATATTTTTTTTTGAAACCAAAATTATCAAAACTCAAAAATTTTTTTTGGAACAGGAAAATTATTTTTCCCAAATAATTTTTATTTTTTCATAAAATATTTGAATTCTCAAGAGCTCAGTCAACTCATTTTTACCGAAAAATATTTTTTCAGAAATTATTTTTCTTATCTTACAGGTTCATTAATAAAAGAATTTATTTTTAATAATCTTTTGCATCCATACCTGACCTAGATCAAAGAGTAATCCGGTTAGGGAAATATTAAGTTTGTAGATTCATGTTAAAATTTATTGGCGCCTGACATATTTTCAAAAATTTTTTTTTAATTGTTTTCCAGCCTCAACTAAACTCTTAAAGTTTCTCTCTTGCTCTGGCATTACTATCACTTCTTCAACTTTATCTCAGTGGAGATAGAACCCGCCATCTGCGAGTTTCGTGACTCTCAAGGTTTGTGTTATCAGGTCACCCGAACATCACTATTCAACCCATAATTGTTATAACAAAAAAGCCGCCCGTTGACATTGCGTCGCAACGTTTAGCTCGAAGTCTAATTATACGAACGGTACGAACCCACCCGTTGACACCATGACCGGATATATTCAGAAATAACCGATTATAACCGGAAATAATCGTACGCGACGCCTATAAAAGCTGGCAGATGCGTGGAAAGGCCTCATTTACTTTCGTTTATTCAGGTGCAGTCGATTATCTTATCAGCTCCTCACGCGTTGAACTTCGATTTATTAAAATTTATTTTAATGAAATTGACATACATTAAAATAACAAATAAAAATATTCGTGTATTAAAATTAACATCCATTACGTCGATAAGAATGAGAATATATTCCGTTTAGAAAATAATTTGTCGGTGTTAAAATATTATCGTGAAGAATTAAAACTTACAAATAAGTGTCTAGTGGTTCGTTGCCAAGAACAAATACGGGAAACAGAAAGCTTGGTCATCTCAGGGTAAGATTTTCGTGTGGATCGAACCAGAAAATAGAAAATTCATATTGAATAGTGACATTAAGTTTAACTACTCAAGATTGCATTCTTCATTCAGCTTTACTTGTATATTGAATCAGGTATTCATATAGTCAACACACTTCTATGCATATCCTATAGTATTATGTATATTATTACTCTTTTAATTAAAGTTCCATTCCTTGTGAGGATTTTAATGTGGTAAATTTATATAGGCTTAAATGTACGGTTCTTTTCTTCTATGTATAAATACACTGATATATCTAGTTTTTGCAAGCCTCTTTTTGTTGAGGTTGTTTTTTAGCCATATGGCAAATATTTACAAAAATATGAACATTGTTACTTACTAGCATTAATATGTAATACACAATTCTTTTAAATTAACTTGAACAACTTTGGGAGCTTAAAGGAAAGGAAAAACCCAATAAATTTGTTATGAACCAAAAATGCATACAATTGGGAGATTTTAAAGTGCAGTCTCCTTTTTCAAGGTTTCAGTTGTTTTATGAATTTTTAAGTACTTTGTATCGATTTGATGTCTTAGGATTATTCGAGACTTAGTTGGAATCGAACATTGATAGTTCTGCAATTGCTGGATATAAATTAAATAGTTGCGATGGCGTTACAAGGGCCGGTGATGTAACTTTTTACATTAACGAGATCATTGAGTTTAGAAAAATTCAACCGCCAGGTGCGCCTACCTCGTCCTTAGAACATTTATGGATATCTCTCTGTATTTCAGGTAAATAGATATGCTTGGAAACGGTGTACAGACTTCCTAAAACGAATTTGAGTGAATGTTTAAATGAACTGGAAAATTATATAGGCTGTTACAAATTCGCTTCTCACTACAAAGATCTCGGAAATGGTAGTAGATACGAAGTAGCTTAAATGGGGGTAAAGTTGCATAATCAGGTGACCAACATTATGCTACTAAAAAATCAAAGCTAACATCATTAGTTTTCGAAATATTAAAAAAAAAACGAAATTTTGGAAATCCGTTTTTGTTTCATTTTAGCATTGTTTGAGATGATGGAAAAAAGAGGAACACCTTCTCACGGCAACTTTTTACCCTCTATAGAATGACATAATCAATTTTTATATGTAACGTTTCGTCTCTCCAGAACCATCATCAACTTCATTTTTTTAAATACAACCATGGGAAAATGTTATTACATTTTTTGCAAGCCTTCAAGACACCTAACAGAATCATACGTTTTGTCTCGAAAAATTCATCTTCAATTCCAAATTCATCTATTTTTTTAGATTTCTCTGTTTCTTCAATTATCGTACACTCTAAATGTCGTTAGACCCTGTGAATTACCATCACACGTTACAATAAAACATTATTAGAGTTAATCTCCATCACCTGGTCATACATAATTCGATAAGTTGTTGCGTTAAAATTAAAACATTATTACATTGTTATTACTAGTCCCACCCGTGTAAAACCTAATTCTAGTGCTCTCAATGATTATATCATAACTAACAATACTGATATAACGTCTGATACTGAGGTCATAAATATGAATGACATCTCTGATTATTGCCTTGTCGCTTGAAAATTAAAAATTAGTAAAACTAAATTTTATTCATCGCGGTTAGAGATTGCAAGCATTTTCATTACAATCGTTTTATTTATGACTTAAACTCTTTTAATTGGCAAATTCTACATAATTTTGATGATGTTAATGCCATGGTAGAGTTCTTCAATGATAACATTCTTAAAATTTTCAATATACATGCCCCATATAAAACTATTTGTGTTACCCCTGCACCTTGGTTGTAATATAAAACTCTTGATGAAATTGCGTGATACGTGTTTCTTAAAATATAGGAGATTTAAAACTGATCGTAATTGGAAGGATTGTAAAGATATGAGAAATTTTGTTAACTGTTCAATTAAATTAGAAAAGCAGGCATATTTACAAATACGATTCAAGAAAGTTTTGGCATGGGTTGCGGTATTTAAACATGTTTTAAAAAGACGAACATCCACTGATATGTCGGATACTGAAGCAGTGAACAGTTTTTTGTAAATCAAGCATCTAATCTTGCAGACAGCATCAGTAACTATAATTTGGAAATCGTGAACAAATATGTTGACAGTAAGCATCCTGATGCGGTCGCAGACTTTGTGTTTGGTGAAGTTTCTCCTGACGAAGTTAATGTCATATTACGTGGTCTTAAATCCATTGCAGTGGTGTCTGACAATATTAATTTAAATATGATTGATCTGATATTTCTTGATTTAACTATCTATTTCATTTCATAAACCAATGTTTAGTTCAGGGAGTTTTTCCAGACCTTCTGAAAAGAGCAAATGTTTTGCCCGTACATAAGGTATTTACCTTATGTACGGGCTTAGTCACTTTAGACCAAGACCTTTTACATACTTTATCTAAGGTACTGGGAAGAGTAGTTTGTAATCAACTATTGACCGTATGATTTTTCCATGTATGGCCTTTAAAGGGCCACATGGCTGTACAATTAGCAGGGAACCGTGGAACATGCACCGGTTAATTGCAAAAAAAATCGCGTTTTACAATTATATTTACACGTATGCATACTAAACGGTATTTTAGCAACAACAATTAATCGGAAAACGGTCGGCATACGGGCAGAGTGGAACCGAAGGGTCGGGTGACGCCCTTAAAAGTGTAAATAAATATTGCATTTGTAAATGATAGTTACACGTATGCCTATTCGAAATTCAGTGGTTTTTGACATAAAGTGCACAATTTCCAAAGGGCATACGGTCTCCGAAGGTCTAACTAATTTCACACCTGTATGACTATATATTAATTGCACATGTATGACAATGATAATGCCAAATTAAATTAAGATTGCAAAATGACTGTTTTATCATGAACTTTTGATTTCCTAAAGGACATACGGTTATGAAACATATACTGTTTAGTATGCTCGGCATACGTGTAAATATAATAATTGTAAAACGCGTTTGTTTTTGCAATTAACAATTACCTTTCCGGTGCATGTTCCACAGTTACCGGCTAATTTTACTTTTTCATTGGTCAGCATGCGCTACATTAATGATACCTTGAAGGGAATACGTGGAGAAATCAAACGATTTTTTTGAAGGGGGCTGGCGGCCTAATTGTCTTAATTCGGAATTAAAAAGAAAGAATTGAAAATATATGTTCTATTGTAGTTTCTCCTGAATAATTTATTCCGAAAGCTCGAGCAATAAAAAATAGTTTACATATTCATGTTGGCCCGACTATATTTTAAGATTTTGTTCTTTAACTTAGACAGTTGTTTAACAGTTTCGCAACTTATATAACATGTATACAAGGTGTTAACTTTCTTCGATGCTCGCTGGTCATCTTGGAAATTAATGGATGGATCTTCTCGCAATCTTACCCTGCTTCTTTTAAGGACCTCCCTGTGCCGGTGGTGCGCACAGCAAAGTCCCTAACGCGAAACGCGAGCGCGAATCTTCACCACCTCATCAGTTCCCGGGAACTGGCCGCACATAAGCCCGTTTTACGGCGTGCCAGCCGAGCATGAAGCGATATTTCACGGGTGGCCGATGGTCTTCTTTTTCTAGCTTGGGCCTGGTCGCTTCCTCGGGGGCGGCTAACTGTCGCGCCCCGTCGTTAGAACGCCGGCTCTGTCTTGGTGCTTCTAGGGCTTAGGGTTGACGCCAGCGTCAGACCCAGTGCAGTTCTTGCTTCTATGGTGTCCAAAGACCGTAAATTCTTGCAGGCGCTCGGCAACGGTCAATTAACTCCACCGGTGATTGTTGAGGCACGCGATTGCCACGGCGTTATAGTTTATAGTCCACAATAAAAATTACAGACTTGAATTCTTATGATTTTAGGTTCGTACTAAAAATTACGAATCTCTCAGACAGACTTTGATTCACAAATCCCTATGTCGAGTCAATTGTTGGTCGGTGCTCAGGCAACTGACTCTTGGAGTACCCTGTAGATTCACGCGGAAAGCGAATGAAGTTAAAGTTAAATTATCGCGACCTCGGTGGCGAGTAATTTAGAAAATGAAGTTAGGGTTGCAGAGTTACGATGCGCATGCGGCAAATTAGATGCGAAAACCTCACGGGGTTGATTTCGATGCAAAAAGCTAAAGTAAAATCTCACACGGCAAAAAGCTTAGCTAGAACCTCTCGCGTTCGTAGCTGTCGTAAAAAAGCTTGTCTTCCCTTTTTTTCAGGGCGTTTTTATATGTTCTGTGACGTAATCAAACCGCTATTTCTGCGCGGGAGCCAATCACGATGCGCAGAATTGTTGTTGTAGACCCAGAGGCTACTATGCAAATGGACGAGCGAAATCGCGCTTTACGCTTTTATACCACTTGTAGTCGTTGATGCGGTCTTGACTTGGCCAAGATGCGTTCGAGCTCTTGATATTGGATTTGTTTTGTTTTTATTCTAGCTTGATTAATTTCGGAAAAATTTGCTGTTAACTTTTCCGGGAAAAGTCGGTTTGGTTCGGATTTAATTAAATTCGGATTTTTGCCTTTAACTCTATACGAACAAATCAATTTTACAACTTTAGTGCCTTCAGAACAGGCTTAGACAAAAATTGGTAACATTGACCATTTTCGGTATTTGACTCTACTTGATATTAAAAGTACCAAAAATCGGTCTTGTTCTAACTTTAATATTGACAAAGAAAAAATTGCTCTAATCGGATTCGACGTGGTTCAAAAATATTTACTTTCGTTTTTTTTAATTAAAAAATAAAAATGTACAGGCCTTTCAACAATTAAACAAATTCTCTAGACGGAAAATAAAAATTTTTGATTATTTAACAAAGGCAAATGACTGCTTTTATTTATACTTATAAGCAACGGTCCTTAAACAGTATTTAAATAAAAAAAAATAACAGTTCCTAAACGGTATTTACATAAAAGAAAATAACGGTCTAAAAGAAAATAACGGTCGATGCTCGGGCGCCAAATTTTTGTAACGTACATTGGTGACTGTTTGGTTTTGGTGCTGACGGTCGGTTCAGACGTTACATGTGGACGCCCCGGTAGACTACCAACTCTAAACGGGATTTTAATTCGCAATTTCGAATTATAATTTACTATATCCGTCCCTTGACTACTATTTTATGGGCAGCGGAAGTCGGCAGCCGGTGAGTGACGTCACAGGGACGTACTCCGGATTATAATCTTTTTGTTCGGTTAGGCTCGGGCGCCAGTTTTCCTATCTTTTACGTGGGAGAAACTCCACGTGAACCCTACCCTCGGTTTAGAGTAAGCACTCGGGATAGCTACAGTGAAGAAAGTTTAAATCCAAAGGTCTGTTATATTTCTCTTATTTTTAACCAAAGTAGTTCTCTGCGTGTAGTGTTATTTTACTTTTAAAATGAACGGACTTATCAGTGTAGGTCACAAAAAGATAGTAAGAACCTTTTTTACTGATCGGAATTTTATCAATTGTGTCGTGTGTGGAAATATCTTTACTAGATTTATTTTACATTACTAAAGCCTACGGAAATTGAAACTATCAAAAGTAAAATAGATTCTAATTACAATTATTATAAACAACTAAAATCAGAAATGTAAAAATAATTTACAAATGGTGTGAATAAAATAAAATTGGTTAGAGCAATTATTTACGACGGAATTTAAAATACCTATGCGATGTTTTCGGTGCTGTAAACAAATACCAAAATCGCAAATAGTCATATATAAGGACACAAAAACCGGTACGGTAGGAGAACAGAGTATTAGGCTTTTGGATTATTTTTTTTACAATCAACAATCTAATACTCTAAGAAAACGGTACGCCATGAATAAATAATCGGTTTTAGTTGCGGTCGGTGCTAGAAATAAAAAACAGGTTAGCAAATCAGAGTAGTAAATAATCAACAAATATGCCAATCCCAAATGGCTCTGAAACAAAGAAAAATAAATTACGGGCTACTCTAATTCTACAAATAAATATCGTCGGCGGTTTCTAGCAAAGCAACGGAAATTATGCAGAGTTAATACCAGCCAAGGAGAAAGCGAAGCAAGCAATACACAAATGGCATAAATAAGCAAACGGTAATCAGGAACAGGAATAGTTTGGTTGACAGGAAGCGAAGTCTATTCGAGTGCACGTTCGGACGCACGGCCAGTGACAGATTTCTCCTGGAAGCGGTGTTATTCACAGTCAACCCCCTGGATCTACCCGTCGGTACGGCTGGCACTTAACGTCTTCCGCTGGCGATGTTTTTCACAGTCAACCAGCAGTTTCAGTCAAGGTACCCAACTACGTTCGTCAAAACGAGGACGATGTTATTCACAGTCAGCCCGCCGCCTGACAACGCCGCCGCCTCACCGTCCAACACTTAGTTCAAAACTCGGCAGGACTTATGCTAATACAGGACAAGTAAAAATACGAAAATATAGTTTGCTTACTTATTCCGGGTCGCTGCTTCTGGTGGTTAACTCCTTCGGTTCGGATGGCGGTCTCTGGTCGGTGTCAGGTCCTCGGGGTGGTCCTCAGGCTGGAGCTGGAGCTCTTCGAGTTCAGGATCTCAACTGAGGATTTTCGTCCAGAAAAGCTGATTTTATTGCCTCAATCCCTCCTTGACTATGCAGGAGTCTTGGTGGGATTACGCGCGGCACTCGTAAGAGTGGGGCAAACGGACGGTTCGGCTCGACTTGCGGGTAATTGCTCTTGCCCAATTATGCTAATTAATAAATAAATGGCCAACAGTCTTACATAAAACGGTAACTTAAAACTAGTTCATTACAAATTAATAAAGTATAGAGATCAAATAGTAAAATAGAGCAAGAAAAAACAAAATGGTATTGGAAAAGGTAAAATTAAAAATGTATACAATAAAAAGTAATCTGATTGGTGCAAGTTGGAAACTATAATCAGAAAATTATTTGTAAATAGAAATAAGAGTGCAGTGGTTAAAAGAAAAAAAGTGCCGGGTAACTAAGAGACGAGAGGGGGATAATAATTAAAAAAAAATGTATGAGGTTTTCAAATTTGTATGAAATAAAGAAGAATAAATAAGTAATTGTCGAAGAAGAACCAAAGAAAAATATATAGAAAAAGAGGAGAAGAGAATTTGAATCGAGATATTGAAAAAGTCAGAAGAAGAAAAGAAACTTAAATTAAACTTAGATTAGAAGATAAATTTTAAGGATACGAAGTTAGTTCATATTAGTTGTCAAAGGCTTGCAGTAAGAGAAACCAGTAAAAGAAACCAGAATGTTTCTAAAAGGACCAAGAAAGTGAAAGTACAAAATAAGGGAAAATAAACTTCAAATAAAGAAGAAATCCGTATAGTAAAAGTTAGTAATATCATTTTGACTGTCGTACAAAACAGAAAAAAGAGGAAGGAGAATCATAACGCAGAATAGCAATACCAAAACCATAGTGAAGCAAGTAGTAGCGAGGTGTTGGCAGCAGACATTGGACATTGGACATTGGAAAGAGGAGATAGTTAGTTATTAAAACAAGAGGAACAGAAAAGGATTGCGGAACAAGAGTTGACCAGATGGACATA
This sequence comes from Anoplophora glabripennis, assembly GCF_000390285.2. Lineage (NCBI taxonomy): Eukaryota > Metazoa > Arthropoda > Insecta > Coleoptera > Cerambycidae > Anoplophora > Anoplophora glabripennis. The sequence continues at coordinate 20,123 of NW_019417687.1, read as the reverse complement.
GACAATAGACGTTGTAATTATGTAAAAAAAAAATTGGCGTAGGACAGATAGGGTAGATAGAATTTATAAACTTAGAAAAAATATAAAATTTTTAAAAACAGATTCCTTACATATTATTTTGTTTTCTGAAATCTAAAATTCACATAGAAATCAGATAATCATTATAGAACCGACTACTGAGATTAAAGAATTTGTCATCATGCTAAATTAAAATTTCTGAAGTAAAACTATAAACAATGTTTATAAAACAAAATCAAAATTAAAAAACTTGGCTGTCATTGAAATTAGTAAGTTTGTAAAAAGTTCAGAATAATCTTTAAAAACAGTGGACATAAAAAAATAAAGATAGAAATCTACAGGGTGTCCCGTAAAGTATGTTACAAACTTTGGGTGGTGATAGTACATAAAAAAATATGACTAAAAACTCTAATAAACATAACCTCTTAAACGCACCATTTTGAAGTTACAGACCTTCAAAGGTGCAACTATAAAAGTAGTTTTTATGACGTAACTCTTTGTTGGAAAAAGAAAACTTAATGAAATTTTCAGGGGCTAATCAGCTTTAGGAAATCAATAAATAATGCGGATATGAATAAAATCGAGAAAGCAGAAGGGTGTTTTTTTATCACCCTGTATCCTATTTTTTGCTAAAAAAAATTTTTCTGCAAAGGTACAGCAAGTATCATAAGATTTTTAGAAAGACCATTAAATTTAGAAATTTTTTTGTCTCTTGTGTTTTTTATGTAAAATGTTTAGTTTTCTAGTAAATTTACAAAATGCAGAGAGATGAGTGCTTCCGAATTATTTACATACATTTCTTAAGCCTAGTGAATTTTTAAGAATACAATCAATTTCCAAAATAATTTTTTTAATTAAGTAACCAAAACAGAACTAAAACAAAATATGTTATTATAATAAATGTTGAAATTGACCTCCTTCTGCATCGATACATGCTGTCAGTCTCTTTATAAAGTTAAATCTGACTCTTTGGAATATGAATAGACTATTTCTTATTAAATTAAAGGTTTCTACAATTCGCAGTCTAAGTTGATCTTCTGTATCAACAGGGGTTGCATAAACTTGAGATTTCGCGTGTCCCCAAAGATAAAAATCGACAGGATTCAAGTCCGGTGATCGCGGTGGCCAGGCTATTGGTGCATTATATCCTCTTCCAATCCATCGATTAGGAAACCGCATATGTAGATACTCTCTAACATGAACACTGAAATGCGCAGGTGCCCCGTCATGGAGGTACCACATGTATTGTCTCAAATTTAAAGGAACATTTTCCATTAACTCAGGGAGATGGTTTTCTAGGAAGTTTAAATATTCTACTGCATCAAGCCTTTGAGGTAGAAAGAAAGGCCCGAGCAAATAGTCACCTATTATTCCAGCCCATACGTTGACTGAGAATCGGTGTTGGTGATGACTATCAATGGTAGCATGAGGATTTTCGTCTGACCATGCATGTGCATTGTGCAAGTTCAGTAAACCATCTCGTGTAAAGGTGGCTTCATCGGTAAATAAAATGGAGCTAATAAATTCCACATTATGTTGGTGATGGTTAAGTATTATTCGGCAGAATTCTAGGCGTCGGGGAAGATCTTCAGGCATTAAATGTTGCACTTTTTGGAGATGGTAGGCATAAAGGCCGTTTTCCTTCAAAACACGCCAAACTGACATTCTGGAAAGCTGTAACTGATTAGCTGCCCTTCGCACACTTTCTCCCGGATTTTGTTCAAAAGATCTCAAAATTTGTTCATCTTGCGCGGGTAGTCTTCTAGCAATTCTACCACAATGTATGTAACGGGGTACCACACTACCAGTTTCAATAATCCGTCTGTGAATCCGAGTAAATAATTGTGTAGACGGCTGACGTCTCTGCGGATAACGTTCTATGTATGTTCTTCGAGCAGCTGTTGCATTTCCATTACATAATCCATAAATAAAATGCATTTCGGCATATTCTTGATTAGTAAAACGATTGTTATCCGCCATTGTACTCACAAATTAATAATTCGTCAACAGACACGATTAAAATATGGTAACAAATGTCAACTATGTTAAAAGTGACAGGCGCCTACTTTTTGAATACGTCAAATTTAACACCTAGCGGTGAGTAAACTCCCTTTGCATTTTGTAAATTTATTAGAAAACTAATCATTTTACATAAAAAATGCAAGAGACAAAAAAATTTCTAAATTCAATGGTCTTTCTAAAAATCTTATGATATTTGCTGTATCTTTGCAGAAAAATTTTTTTTGGCAAAAAATAGGATACAGGGTGATAAAAAAACACCCTTCCGCTTTCTCAATTTTATTAATATCCACATTATTTATTGGCTTCCTAAAGCTGACTAGTCCCTGAAAATTTCATTATGTTTTCTTTTTCCAACAAAGAGTTACGTCACAAAAACTACTTTTGTAGTTGCACCTTTTAAGGCCTATAACTTCAAAACGCTGCGTTTAAGAGGTTATGTTTATTAGAGTTTTTAGTCATATTTTTTTATGTACTATCACCACCCAAAGTTTGTAACATACTTTACGGGACACCCTGTATATTAAAAATAAAATCAAACTAAGTGACTGAAATTATCTGGCATCCAAGAATTAGCACGGTAAGTTGAATTTTGGTAATGTTTACATATTTTAAAAATACTACAAATCATTCAAATTTTATATTAAAAAAATATTCATTCACTTCACTTTAAAAGAAAATATTTTTGGCGCTCAACAATGAATATCAACACTAAATAAAAACAGTAACACTAATTAAAATAAAGGAAACAAATCATCATTAAGCATTTTTTAATTGAAATAAAATAAAATTAAATTAAATTAGAAAAATAAATATTCATTAATAGTATTATAAATTGGCACACAAACGTGGGGCGAAAAAGGATAAAAAAGGGCGAAATAAGGCGAAAAAGGCGAGAAGACTAAAAACGAAGTGGAGCGAAGAAGAAAAAATAAACGTAAGGAAAACTTAAATAAAAGAGAAATGGATCTACGAACTGTATCTAGAAGAGAAGAGGAAGAATGTGGTATAGAAAGTGGTACAGAAACAATGGAATCACAAGAGACTGGAAGAAAAACTTCAGATATGGATTGTTTAATGGAAATATTCAAGGAAATGGAAGAAAAGAGAGAAAAACAATGAAGGGAAGACAAGGAGGAACGTAGGAGAGAAAAAGAGATAGAGGAAAAGAAATTAGAAGAATTAAAAGTATTAATACAGAAAAATGCAGATCAAATCAATATAAATATGGAAGAAAAGGTGGAGAAGATAAAGAAGGAATTTAAAGAAGAAAGGGAGAAGTTTAAAAATGAGATGGAAAACAAAATAAAATTAGTGGAAAGGAAAATTGAAGAAGATGGAGAAAAGGTAAAGGATAGGAAAACAGGTATGAAATAGAAGGAAACAAGAGAACACTTCAAATATGGGAAAGTATAAAAGAAATTCAAGATAATACACAAGAAAAGAAGAAAGAAGTGGAAAAAGAAATGACAGAGTTGGATAAGGAATTACAAGAAAATCGAGAAAGACTAAATATAGTTGAACAACAGATAAGAAGACAAGGAATAAACAATGGAGAAGAGATACTGTCACCCTCCGAAGAGATAAGACAAAAAAAACAAAAAGGAAAATAAAATAACGGAACAAATCTGTTAAATTCTAACCATCTATGGAAGGTAACAAGGTATTCGCCGCTAGTACTCAGTGGAGAAGGGGAGGTTCACTATATAAAGATTGTTTTGGGCGCCAGGTAAATTTACCTCAACGAATACCGTCGTTGATTAACCCCCAAATCTACCAAACGGGGTTGATAAAAAATAATACGGGATAAATGCAAATGTTTATTGAAGACGTCAACTCCCATAAGGAAATACGGGTTGACCAAAGCAGTAATTAAAATGACAGAAAAAATGAGCTATATAAGTTGATAGCAAGATGAACACAAGTAGTGAGCGCCTGCACTATACGCTAATCGTAAACAATTTAATACCAAGATAACAGTGAGGCAGAAATTAAAAAATATATATTAGTGAAAGTATTTGTTAGACTTTAAATACGCGATCGCGACGCTTGAGCTCAGGCGCTACGCAGATGTGGCAGTTTGTTGCCGAACGCAAGAAAGAATTTGCTTTAATTTCCGCTAACAATATTTAAAATAAATATATGGCGCAAGCGCAGCGCAAAGAAAAATAAAGAAAGATTCGTTATGGCTATTACTAGAAGAAATTAACAGCTAACTGCGGTTAACAAGTTTATATGCAGGCATGACAACCAAATTCAGGACTTGAGGCAAAATTTTAAGTGTTAAACTAAATTACGACTAACATATTTATAAATAACAATTAAGCCTAACCTAATAAATGCATCGGCAACTACCTAATATTTTTTTTCCCTAACTTACGACGAAATCGCTATTTAGTCTATATGAAGTAGATAATAATAAAAAAAAATAAAAGGACTATAGATTCTGAACTAATATTTAAATCCACGATTATTTATGACCAACATTTATAAAAGTCCCGAAATTTACTATGGACTAAACTGAGTATGATTACTTAAATTAATATATGTACACAATTGTAAGACCAATAAAAGTTATTGGTAGGAATTAAATAAAAAAAAAACTTGCGGTACTCTATCTCCGCTATGCTTCTTCTTGAAATAGGGACAGTTGGTATACTAACTTCGGTCCGGAGGCCGGCCGGTATACTCGCGGGTGCTGAGCAGCCGCTGACACCGCTTGTTGTGTCGTGGATCAAAACCAAAACCCTAATACGACATTAATATTAGGAAAGAAACTAAATAACCCTAGCTTGGTATAACTAAATCTATAATAAAAATACACATACCCTTTCCCAGGGGTTTTGTTCCTTTCTAGTGGATCCTTATCGACTTCCAATCAACAGTTAAACAATTATTCCTCTGTACCAGGCGAATATGACTCTTATGGTAACGAAGAATACGGAAATAGGTCCACAAACTGATAATATAACTTTCGGTCAACTTGCTTGATTGCGTAAGGAAAAGGACAGTTCAAAAGTGATATCGCCGCCGCGTGCTCTATGAATCCCAATTATGGATAAATATTCAGAAACTATCACAACTAGCCACTATTAGCACCAACTTTTCTGAATATATTGTGGAAAACTTGAATTTATATCCCAATTAAGGTTGATTACAGTAATCTATGAAAATTTCGAGTTTCCTCGAGCGCGACTCACGACAAAATTGCTCGCTCCTTATCACCTCGTTCCTCTTTTTTTTTGCTACCCGCTTATCTTCAACTATTCTAACGTCTATACCAAAATTTAAATAAGAAATATATATACTAGGCGTATTCTTGGGAATTGCCGAGAAACCGAAATTTAACGTAACAATACAAAGCAATGAAGAGATACAGCAAATAAGAGAAGAATTAATGCGTGAAATTGCAAGATTAAGGGAACTACAACAACACACGACACAAACTAATATTATCACATGCTCAAATATAAACAATACACACAAATATGATAGCTCGATAAAATAAATACACCCTGTAGTATTTTTAAAATCGATAAAAAATAAAATTAAGTACGTAGAAAATTTGGATGAAATAAAGGAAATTATTCGGTATAATTTAACAGGCGAAAATTTGATTTGGTTTAATAATAAAGAACAAGACATTACAGATGAAATAGCTTTTGAAACATTATTCTTAAATTATTTTTGGAGTGACTATAGACAAAGCAAAGTCAGGGAAAATTTATATTTTGGGAACATACTAACAATCACACCAATAGATTTGGTAATAATAGAAGATTTAATAATGATAGACAGAATAATTATCAAAATTCTAGTAATAGATTCCAGAATAGTGATTACAAAATATTTGGCAATCATTTAGACAATAATCAAAACAGAAATGACAATAACTATAAGAACAGACAACAACATTACAATTTTAGACAAAATAATAGTACAAATTTTAATAATAACAATACACAACAAAATATAAGACGATACAGCAATCAAGACAGACAAATTCACGATGGTCAAGAGAGACACGTAAATTTTCAAAGATATGAAGGACCTAGTGATATTCATTACTGGGAAAGTGAAGATTCCAATAGAAATGAAGCAAACACACTTATGACTAGGTCAATGGATAGAAACAATCAAATGCAGACAACCAACAATACACAAAACACTGATGTTTTACAAAATTTTTAATAACTAGTAAACCAAATGTAGATTCCCTATTGTGTACATATTGTGTACAAATAAAATACATTATTACCTATTGTGTACATATCGTGTACAAATAAAATTTTTACTCGAATAAAGTCCTATCCGCGAGATTATTGTAAAATTGTCTAAAGGAACATAATAAAAGACATCTCTCATCTCGTAAGTCAAAAACTTTTATTAGCTAACTTTTCTATTTAAACAAATAAGCGAGGAAAACAGTTTTTTCAGTTGCAGGGAAAACCATTAATTTTAGCGAAAAGTGACTCGCAGACAGCATGTAGGGAGTAACATTATCTACAAAATGAGAATTGTTAAATTAAAATCGGTTAATAAACAAAAAAGTTACTGCAAAAAACAAGAAAAGTGACCATTTTTAAACTTGCTTATAACTATCGCATTTATTGTTAAAATTTTATAAAACTTATGACAAGTTGAGGGTTTTGTCATACTTTAAAAGTGTGCCAAAAGTGGGCGCTGTAGGTGCAATAGTTTTCGCACAATTCAATTGGTTTATAACGGAGGCTCCAAAAGTTAAGAACTTTAAGCCTCTGTACAGGCGTTAATTTTCAACTAAACATTATTCTGAAAGCGTCATTGGAATCTTAAAGACGTAATTAAGTGTTTTTTGATATTAACATTCTCAAATTGTGCATAAAAACGTGCGTTTTTCGCTTATAAACAATTTGAATAAAATTGTTGCTATTTATGCTACCTCACCGAAAATAGATACAATGGATAGCTGGCAAAAAAATACAAATTTAAAAAAAGCACCCTCTACGACCAACAGGAGCCAAGATAAGAATTTTTTTAAAAGTAGCGCAATTGTTTGTAAACATTATGACTTGAATTTTTCTCAAAATAAAGCTTACGACGTAAACTACAATTTCCTGTGAATTGCATTGAAAAATGTGGAAAATTAACGACTCACGAGCCCTTTAAGGAGAAGGTACTTGCTAAGTAAACTGTCCGGCGGCAGGCTTCGTGGTGGTTAGGGAAGCTCGTCCAAGCGAGTCGCGCGCGCGAGAAAAGTGAAATCCGAAGTTCAAATTGATGCGCGCTGTAAATTTTGCAATATATCTGCTTCTATTCATCGTATAAACTTCTTTTTTTTTAAACTGGGGTAGCTCGACGAAAAAATAACAATGGGCATATTTACGAATTCGTAGAATTATCAACGATCACGCCTTGTTGTTTCGTTTGGGAGCGCGGGTGACGGTCGCGTTCCGGATTTCTATAACAAGACGGACGGATTTTTTTGAGCAGGGTCGTGCGATTCGTAGCTGTTGGGTGCTTTTCCCCGCTGGAGAAGCGTCTCGCGGAGCTTTTTAGGGTAGGCCGTCGCGCGTATTACGCCTGTAGGATCTCTTTTAAGTATTTTTAATTTCAAAGAATTTATGTTCGTTAGGCGTCAGTAATTTTTGACAAAAAGAATTTACAAACTTTTAGAGCACTTTTTGTTCGGGCTAGCTATCACTAGAAAATGATTAATTTTGATTTGGCAATGGCCAGTTTAACGTCCTGTAGGTTTTGTCATTATAACCAGCAATTAAACAAAGTAAAAATACTGTTTATTTAATTTTGTGAAAAGAACAATCTTGCACAGTGAAATACTACACTTTTTCGGTGAGTAAGATAATTTAGATTTTTTACTAAAAACAAGTTATAAACAATAAATACACTAAGCTTCTATCTAATATTGCTAACGTCGATCTAAAATCAAAATTTTAACTAGTTTCTATCGCTAAATTTAGTACTTCCAACTCTAGTAAGTAATTTTGTTAAAAATGTAAAAATAATTTTGAAAAAAAATGATTTTTTGGTTTTATATGAACCAATAAAAGAGAACCTTTGGTAATATTAAGATAGGTTTTACCTATTTAACACCACAACAACTTAAAACTCAAACTCAAAAGTACTATTCACAATTCACTATAACTGATCGTTTGATCAGGATCAACTGATCTCACTAATAGCAAACGAACAACTGATCTTAACCAACTTGTCTCACTAATAGCAAACGAACAACTGATATTTTTCCCTTATTTTCATCCCCTTTTATACAATTTTATCCCAGTAAGGGCCTGTGTAAAACAGAAACTACGCAGTAGTTTTTTAGTGTTACATAATCAAAATTTCGAAAAATAACGTGTAGGACCCCCGTAAAGGCGTTCTCGCTTCTGATTGGTTGATGTGGGTAGTATAAATATTTTCCCCCTTATAAAAGCGCTAGTCGCACCCTCAGCTCGTTCCCCCCCCTGCCCGCTAACCTTTTTTGTTTCAGAAACCGCCAGGATCAAGAAACGAAGACAACGACACACACACATACACACACTCCCCCCCATACCCTCCTTACCCCTTCCCTCCCGCGCTAGCCTAAGCCTTAGTAAAGTGCATCCCAGGCTGCATAGCCGCACTTACCCTACCCAACCATACCACATATAAATATGACACCACCCCTGGGGGTTTACACAGACGAGCCGGCGAAACAAGAAAAGCGCCAGAAGAAAGGGCTCTAACCGGCGGGGCCCAGCCAGGACAAAAGGAGGTCCCACAAAGCGCCTACACCGGCCGCATTTGCGGTCGGGGTAGACGACGGATGGGGCCCACCTACGAAGGCTGTCCAGGCCTACACGAGATGAGGCAGGATAAAGAGGGATAATCCCTCTCGATCCCAAATCATTGAAGCCAATTTCTAGCCATAGAATAATGGCGCGGCGGCGTCAGCTCGTCATTCGGCTCTCAGCCTTCAGAACTACAACAGAATAGCCCTGAACACAGAAAAAATGCATCGGGGAATCGTAGTTTACGTCGTAAACTTTATTTTGCGAAAAATTCAAGTCTTAATGTTTTTAAACAATTGAGCTACGATTTTTTTTTTAATTCTTATCCTCCTCCTCCTGTTGGTCGTAGAGGGCGCTTTTTAAAAAAATTTGTATTTTTTTTGCCAGCTATCCATTGTATCTACTTTCGGTGAGGTGGCATAAATAGCAACAATTTTATTCAAATTGTTAATAAGCGAAAAACGCACATTTTTTTAATGCATAATTTGATAATGTTAATGTCAAAAAAACGGTGATATTTTTTGATAGGTCGCTTAATTACTTCTTTAAGATTACAATGACGCTTTCAGAATCATGTTTGGTTGAAAATTAACGCTTGTATAAATTGAACTGTGCGAAAACTATTGCACCTACAGCGCCCACTTTTGGCACACTTTTAAAGTGTGACAAAACCCTCAACTTGTTATAGGTTCTTGTATTATGTTCCTTTAGACAATTTTACAATAAAATCGCGGATAGGGCTTTTTTCGAGTTTCTCTTTTATTTTCGCTAATTTTCCTGGTGTAATATGAACATCCACGAGAATATATCCAACAGGAAAATAACCTAAAACAAAAAGAAGAAAAACAATTATAGTAGGATCGTATTCGATGCAAAGTAGAGCAAAAAATTGTCGGCCTTTTATCAAAGGAAAATCGTGTCATCATTTTTAGGAGGCGTAAGATGAGCCTTTTCAAATTTAAAATGAAATTGAATGTAAAATCTGAAATACCGCTGTATACACACTGTGTTCTGGTACTAGCTGTAGTCGGCCAGGTGCATCGAGTGTATGAAGTGGTCGGTTATACGTCAAATACTAATCTGACGAACTTGATCGTAAAGCAGGGAACAATAAACAGTGGCGCGTACAGAGGTGAAATGTAGTACATATGTGGAATTTAAATAACGAATTGGATTTATAATAAATTACATTAAAACAAATAGTTTATGAGAATAAAGGGATTTTTGTAGGAACAGGGTTCCAGACGTGAACTGATCCCTTCATCGCACCCCATTACGATTCTTTTCTTTTATAAGGAGAACGAAGTTTCAAAGCAAAAACCTTGTATAACCGATATACTATAAATATTTACAGAATGAAAACTGTATGATTTATATACTGTATGCCGAACTGCATTTTTCTCATCTGAGGGAGGATGAAGGGAGTAATAAATGTACCTATTGTTGCCCTGCCGCTTAAAGTGCGAAGGAGATGCCTTTGTTTTTCATTTTGTCCTTCATAAATATATAACTATTAATCCATAATGCATAAAGAAATTATTCAATTTCCAAAACCCCCTAAAACGTGTTACACTGATTTCCTTGACAGGCAATGATTTATTACTTTGCATCGAATATGATCCTGCTATAGTATATAACGGGTAAAGTTTTAATATATTAGTAAAACTATTGGTAGATACTGCATCTGAAGCATCATTAATTAAAGAAAGTTTTATAAGACAGAATCAAAATTTAAATTTTCAAATTATAAGAATTCCAAAAATAAATATAGTAGGGGCTAATAATAAAAAATTGTATGAATCTTCAAAATTAGCAAGTATAAATGTTAGAATAGATGAAGTAGATGTAAATTTACAACTTTTAATAGTACCTATTTTAGATAGTGATATAGTTATTGGCAATGATGAATTGAATAAACATATATTTATAATTATAGGTAATCAAATTTACAAATAATATATTAAGTGATGAAAATTCAAAGCAATAGAGTGAGTGTAAGTTAGAGAATGAATGTAAAAAGATGCGGTAATTAAAAGTAATGAAATGTGTGATTATGAAGAAGAAAATGCTTATAATAATAAAGTTGAATTAATTAATAGGTATAGAAATGAAGAGTATAAAGATAAAAAAGAGTTAATTGATAATTGTGAAGGTGAAAAGATAAATATAAATGATATAAATATTAAATGAGAAGAAAAAACTGTATATGAGGTTAAAAAATTATTAGGAAAGTATGAAAGGTTAGTTATGAAAGAAACTCGAGTTGCAGAGAATTATATTCACAAAATAGAAGTAAGAAAAATAGGAAATTTTAAATCAAAGAATCCCCCAATAGTGATTGTTAAAAAAAGTGTTGAAGATATTAGAATTTGTTTAGATGCAGGAAATATTAATAAATGTACAATATCTCAATATAAAGCACAATTGTCAATTGAGGCAATTTTAGGTAGAATAACGAATCCAAAAATATTTTTTAAAATTAATTTAAAGCATAGTTTTTGGTTAATTCCGTTGGAAGAAGAAAGTCGAAAATATACAGGGTTTATGATAGATGGGGAAGTATTTCAATTTAATGTTTTGCCATTTGGTTTACAGAGTTCTTGAGTGGCTTTAGTTAGAGCCCTACATAAAATCTTAAATAGATACGATAATTTTGTATTACACTACATACATACATTTGGACATAGTACTAAATTCTGTAGATAATGCTGGTCTTAAAATTAATATTAAGAAATGTGAGTTTGTACAAACAGAAGTGGCATATTTGGGTTACCAAATAAATTTGACAGGAATTAAAATGTGTAAAGATAGAATAGAGGCAATTAAAAACTATATAAGACCCTATAATTTGAAACTTTGAGAGGATTTTTATGGGTAATAAATTATTTTAAAAGATTAATACCAGATTTGTCAAAATTTGAAGTACCAATGTTATTCGATAGAGTGGACTGTATAAACACTTGTGCTGATTTGAATAATTTTCTTTATTTCCTGAATGTTGTACAACTAAACAAATAGATTAATAGAATTTAGAAAAAACATGTCATAATTTTTATTTGATTTTTCAACAACTCTTTTGTTTTCGTGTTGCTCTGCAACCGTCTCTATACAAACTTAGATAATATAAAATGTATTAACATACAAAATACTTTACCATACTTCCCACCTTGAACTATTTTAGTTCAATAATAAATACATGATAACAAAGAATTGGTAAGTATGCTTATAGTATATATGTATGAGTGAATATACACAAAATTAAATAGATACGTAAAAACTAAATAACAAATTTTAAAGATGACTATCACTTAGCGCATCACTGTTGTCACTTTCAGGTACAGGGAGTGGACACAACCTGGATACTGCTCGTTTAAGCATTCCATTTTTAGTCTTAACTGTTGCAACTCGCACCACATTGTCTTCTCCTAGATGAAGTTGAACGACTCTGGCAAGTAACCACTGATATGGAGGAAGATTACGTTGTTTGACTAAAACAAGATCACCAACTGCTAAGGAACTGGACTGTTGAGACCACTTGGATTTTTGTTGCAGCTGAGACAGATAATCCCTTGACCACCTCTTCCAAAACTGTTGATTAATTTGTTGAAGTAGTTGATATCTGGACAGCCTTCCAATTTGTAAATCCATAACATTTGTATCCGGAAGCGTAATTAACGATTTGCCATTAAAAAGTGAGACGGCGTTAAGGAATGTAAATCATTAGGATCAGGAGACATCGGATGCAACGGTCTGGAATTCAAAATTCCTTCTATCTGAATTAGAACGGTGTTAAATTTTTCATATGTTAAATGTGTACCTCCAATAATTTTTTATAAATGATGTTTCATGCTCCCATAGGCCTCCTAAATGAGGCGAGTTTGGAGGTATAAAGTGCCAAACTATATTTTCACCAGCACAATTGCGCACGATTTCATCCCCTGAAGATATACAAATTATTTAATTTGTTGACTACCCCTACAAAATTCGTGGCATTGTCTGAATAAATATGACCCGGTTTATCCCGACGTGATGAGAATCATCGTAGAGCAGCAATGAAAGATTATGTGGTTAGATCTGTAATCAATTCAAGGTGTACTGCTTTAACTGAAAAGCAAATAAAAAGACAAACATAACCTTTTAATGATTTTGCACCACGACCTCTTTTATCTTTCAATATGAAAGGGCCTACATAATCAATTCCTGTTATATAAAAAGGATTCATTAAAGTAACTCGAGTTTTTGGTAAGTGTGCCAAAATAGGATTTATTGATTTGGGTTTAAATTTGAAACACTTTATACAATTTCTTGTTATCTGTTTTGCAATACTCATTCCTGAAATAGCCCAATATTTTTGACGTACTGTAGCCAATAATAGTTGTGGACCAGGATGTAAAAGTTCTAAATGAGTTTTGTCAAATATTAAACGAGTTAAAACATGATGTTTAGAGAGAAGTATTGGATGCTTTTCTCCAAAATGTAATGAATTTTTTAATCGACCACCTACTCTTAATAAACTATCAACTGGGTCCGTGAAAAGTGATAATCTTAATAAATTACTCTTTGATTTCAGAGGTTTGCCAGAGCATAACAATTTAGTCTTCTGGAAAGCTTTTATATTGAGCAAGCTTAATCAACCTATTCATGGCACTGTTGATTTCATTAACAGAAAAAAAATCCAAATACACGTTTTGCATTTGGAAGTTTCGCATTAGAAATAAATTTAAGACAATAAGCCATAACATATTTTAATATATTTAAAGAAGAACATTTTTCAAATGGAAAATACTTGGTTTGTAAAATAGCAGAAAATGTTTTTTTTCGTAATTCAGGAACTTTGACATTGGAAATATTAATAAAAGGTTTTGGCCAATCTGATTTTGCCGAGGAGAGCCAATGTCCGCCATATATTATTGGCTAATAATTTTTTTGGAAGAACTCCTCGTGATGCTAAATCAGCAGGATTTGCTTTTGTGTTAATATTGTAGTTCCAATATTTAGGATTAGTTAAATATTGAATTTTAGAGACTCTATGCTGAACGAATGTTTGTAATAAATTAGGTTCTGTATGAATCCAGCAATATTTGACTATCAGACCATAAATAATAAGTAAATGTAATAGTAACAGAATTTTTAACCTTTTCAAGCAATTCTGATAACATAACTCTAACCTTGGAATTGTTAAAGATTTTAAAGATGCAACCTTTGTCTTTACACATAAAAGATTAACATGCGCACAATTATGTTCATCAATACATCTAACAAAAATGCAGGCACCATAAGCTTCCTGAGATGCATCACAAAAACCGTGCAGTTCAATGGCACTATGGACACAATTAGGACACAAAACGTGCCTGTTAAACTGTAATTGATTAAGAGAAGACAAATCATTCCTGCGTTCTAACCATTTATTTTTTAACTGAGTTGGAACTGGATCATCCCAATCTAGCTTCAAAGTTCAAAGCTTTTGAATGATAATTTTTAACGTAATGACACATGGACTAACGAGACCTAGTGGGTCAAATATTTTTGCCACATTTGAAAGTATAAATCGCTTTGTCACAATATTTTCAGAATTTGCAGAAATATGATACACAAACACATCTGTTTTTGGTACCCAATGTTTTAGATTGTTCGTTGTCACCAAGAATGATAACACTCATTGGATCAGACTTATTTTAAATTTTTTCTAGAAACCTAGAACTATTTGATGTCTATTTTCGAAGCGGAAATCGTACAGAATTTAATATAAAAATTATTTATTTACAAATTGTAATAGCTTCTTGTTCAGAATCAAATCCAGTTATTAAATGATCTACATAAAAATCACGTAGAATAATTTCTGATGCAATAGGAAATTGGTCTTGGAACTCATAAGCGACCTGTTTCAAACACCGTATTGCTAAATAAGGTGCTGACTTCGTGCCATAAGTTACTGTATTCAACTCATAAATTGAAACACTTTCATTTGAATTATTGAATGTATGTTGTCTAAATCGTAAAAGAATTGAAAAGATATCATTTTGAATTGAAGGTCCAGCATATTGTAAGTCATTAATAGAAAAACCAGAATTAGATTTTGCAGAACCATCAAACACAACTCGTAGTTTGGTAGTTAAACTCTCTTGACGAAGTACTCCATGATGAGAAAGATAAAATGCGAGTTTGGACTTATCAAATGGTTTCAATAATGACATATGTCCCAATTTGATATACTCTTGTATGAACTCACTATACATACATTTGAATTCCGAATTGGTTTGAAATTTTCCTTCAATACTTTTAAGCCGTTTAATTGCGGTGTTCATGGAATCACCTAAAAGAGAGATAGAAGAATGCAATGATATTTTAATCACAAATATACCTTCTTTATTTGTAGAAAAATTGTTTTTAAAATGATTTTCACAATCAGTATCATCAGAAGACATTATTATTTGCTTATTGGTTTCTTCGATTTCCCAAAATTTTTGAAGATTAACATTTATGTCATCAAGTCTTGAAAAATTGCAATAAACCTTTTGAGATGGTATCTTAATAGCCCCAGATACAAGCCAACCGAATTGTGAATTTTGAAGCACCGGAAGTCCTTTTCTTAAATTTAATTTTTTTGGAATTAAAATCTCCCAAAATAGTTCAGCACCAATAAGAAGATGAATTTCGCCCGGCTCATTGAATTGCGGATCAGCTAATTTGATATCCTTGGAATACTCCATGACTCAATGTTTATCTTTGAAATTGACAAATTTTCGGTGATACTATTTAGCACAAAACAAGAAATAATTGCAGAAAAATTGCTATTCAAGAATTGCACTGAAATGTCGCATTTGTGTTTTAAATTGGAGGAAACATTTTTAATACCCATAATTGAAATATTTGCTGAGTATTTATTCAATTTAAGTCGACTGCATAGACTAGAAGAGATAAAACTAGACTGCGAGCCAGAATCTAGTATCGCCCTGACCTTATGAAATCTACCTTGATGATCAGCTATAGATATGCACACTGTAGAAAGCAAAACAGAATGATTGTTGATGTTACTAGTTAGTGTAACTTCTGAAACTTGATCTGATGTTTGTGGATGTGTGTACTGTTTGTCAAGATGTAATAAAGTACTATGTTTTTGATAGCATTTTTTGCATTTACCTCCTTTGCAGTCATTATATCTATGACACATAAACAGTTATTATATAGTTTTAAATCTTTTATCCTTTGAATTCTTTCAGGAATTGCAAGCTTTAAAAATTGTTCACAATTATAGATCATATGATTTTTCTTGCAAAAGTTGCATTAAATGTTTGATGCTAATAAAGACATTTGTTTTACACCTTTATTTATTGTTTTGTCTTCGATACTTGACAAATACTCTGCCTTATTATCTATAAATTCCTTTATATGAGATAATTTTGAAGATTCAACATTCATTCGATATTTATCCCATTTCCGGGAAGTAAATTTATCAAACTTAGTGGATATTATATGAACAATTAACGTGTCCCAATGTTGTGAAGGCTGTTTTAACGTTTCCAGATTTTGCAAATGTCTGGACACAGTATCCATCAAATTTCTTAAACCAAATCGAGATTCTTTTGTCAAAGAATCTAACTTGAATAGTGCCCTAACATGATTATGAATTAATTGTCTATTATTATTGAAACGTAAACACAGCATTTGCCAAGCTTTATTAAAATTGTCAGGAATAAATTTTAATGAACGAATTACTTGTAATGCCTCACCCTCCAAACATGACCTCAAATAATGGAACCGTTGAACATTACTAATTGTTTTATTTGACGAGAGACTCAAACGTATGTTTGAACATTAACCAATCATCAAATTTTCCATCGAATTTGCCAAGATCAGTTTCAGGTAATTGTAACTCATTATATTGACTAACTGTTTGTAAAACAGTGTCTTGAATAGACCTTACATTAGCATTATCAGTAACATCTACTGCCTTTACAAATTGATTTGATAATATTTTAGCATCTGCTAATATAGAATGGTACTTAGTAGTGTATAAATGAGAGTGCTGAGCGGAGCATGAGGAATGAGGGGACCTTGACCCCCAGACGACCACGGTCGTTGACCTTGACCCCAGACGACCGTAGGTCGATGACCTTGGGGTGACCTTGACTCCTGACGACCAGAGGTCGTTGACCTTGACATGACCTTGGCGCGACCTTGGCCCCATACGGCCAGCGATGTGTGACCTTGACATGACCTTGAGGTGACCTTGACCCCTGACGACCAGAGGTCGATAATTGTTAAAAATAGAATATTACATTATATCTAAAAATGGCACCATATGGTTGCCAGATGTCATGTCTAAAAATAGAACATTACATCATTTCTAAAAATAGAATATTATATCATTTCTAAAAATAGAATATTACGTCGCATATGGTTGCCAGATGACATTTCTAAAAATATAACACATCTGTCGATGACATCATTTCTAAAAATAGAATATTACGTCGCATATGGTTACCAGATGTCATTTCTAAAAATAGAACATTACATCATTTCTAAAAATAGAATATTACATAATATATAAAAATAGCACCATATGGTTGCCAGATGTCATTTCTAAAAATAGAACATTACATCATTTCTAAAAATAGAATATTACATGACATATAGTTGCCAGCTGTCGATGACATCATTTCTAAATATAGAACAATACCGAACCCGGAGCAATGAAGAATGAGAACTTGATCCCACATGTAATAAGAGAACTGTGAGAGGAACAATCACGTGATATGAAGTAGTAGGGAAAACCATTTAAAACAGCGTATCTACACATACAAAATCAGTTTCAATTCAACCACTCTTAGATAATAAGTTAAGTATAATGTATGTCATTAATAAGGAATTATTAACTGTTCTCCAAGAAAATTATGAATATCATCTGCAAAGTTATAAGAGATTTAAAGAAAGTTTACTTTTTATGGGACTAGCCGCGATACCGATGGATAATGCAAAACAAATTTTATGTGCATTCAAAAAGTATGCGCCACATTTTGGAATGGACTTCATGAAAATAAAATATCCAGGAAATTTATTGGTTATATCACCTCGTGATTTTCACAGTAAAGATGCAGAATGTGAGTGTTGTGAAGTTTTACAGTTTCTCTTCAATGATAAAATCGAACAGGTTAAACTTGAAAAGGAGGAAGTCAACAGTCTAAAAGAGCTCTTGGAAGAAAATAAGCATAGACTTGTATATGTTTGACTTGTTTTTATTCTGCATTATTTTAGATATGCAAATACGTGTTATATATTTACAACATTTATCCTAATAACGAGAATGTTTGTATGGTTCTGGAATTTATGTATATGTATATACCCCAATATGTTGAAAATGATTTCATAAAAGAACAATAAATTAGTGTAAAAGAATTATTTGTTTTATTATAGTAAGGATAGACTTTATCATCATTGCTTAGAAACATTTGTTAACCAGTTTGAACAGTTCATAAAACCGGTTGTTTAATAACGACCCTGACCCCCCAGATGTAATGAGAGAGCTGTGAGAGAGAATTATGAGGAATAATCACGTGATATGAAGTGGTAGGGAAAACAGTATAAAACAGTGTATCTACATATATCAAGTCAGTTTCAAAATGTATTCGTCTAGCACATTTTCTCAGAACGAATCAGTAACTGAAAAAACTGTACCCACACCAGTTATTGTAGGTGAAAGAAGTTATGGCTTAAATAAGTCGAAAAGTAAATCTATATCTGTGGGTTTTCTATACGATGTCGAATTTATTCCGATTATTAAAATATTTGGTAATAAAAATGATTGGATTATCTTTAATGAAAACGAATGGAAAGATTTTTTAACTTACCAAGGAATAATAACAAATTATTTATACACCGGAGAAAACATGGAACCGATAGATGCTGGATTTTTTTCTATGGAGTTCAAGCAGCTACAATATTCAAATGTTGTAAAAATTTTGAAGGATAATATGTTTGTGTATCTCTCCTACGATACGATGTGCACTTTATGGAACTTATTACCACTTATTAAATACAGGATGGATTTGTTTAAGAATCAACAGTTCACGAGTTATTTCAAGATTGTAAGATCGGGATTGCAGAATATGAATGGTGATGTTATCATTAATGCTTTAAAAGTATTACAACCTCAAGAAAATCCCAACAGTGAGAATATTTGCATGGTTCTGGAATTTATTTACATGTATCCTGATATGTTTAAAAATGAATTTATAAAAGAACAAATTAATGTAAAGAAATTATGTGCATTATTATAGTATAGTAGATCACATAATGAAGAAAGTTAGATTTAGTGAAGAACCTGATAAAATTCATTTTATAGTTATGTGGCCTGAAGAGCATAGAATCGCGAGATTAAGATACTGGGAGAATTGTGCAATCGACAGACACCGCTTCCATAGACGAATTCAGTTGGCATCAAATGTTATTAGTCCTATTTTAGATAGTAATCATAGATGTAAAATTTACAAAGAAAGATTTATGTAGTGTACCAACATAAAAATTTTTATAATATAAAAATAAAAAAACAATATAAAAATTATTTTATTGAAGTATGAAACTGACTACACTATTTCATTTTTATTAATCCAAGAATTATGTGTTTTATCTAGTCCTAGCCATTTAATAAAAAGCATATTTCCCTTTTTCCTAAGCACCTTTTCCACTAAAAATACGTCGGGATGAGAAGTTTACTGAAGCTCTTCAGTATAAAAGCTACCTTGAATTTCTTGGTAGTTTTGATCTTTTAGCAGGTAAGTTGTAGGATTTGTGTACTGAATCTTTCTTATTGAAAATATTTCATTGCTCCAGTTGGGGGTGTATCCTTTAGAAAATAATTCTCTATGTTTGCTAACTCTTACATAATCTCCTACTTTATATTTCGGTCGTCTCAAGTCTAATGTTTTCAGGTGACTGTAAACTGTCTGTAATATTTTCTTAGCATTTCTTTGGTTGATTTTATTAGAAGGTAGCCCAAGAGTAGTATGAGTGGTATTGTTGTACTGAGTTACAATATCTTGCAAGATATCAGTCCATTTATAATTTCCTCTAAGGATAAACTGTTTCCACATTAAATTTTTCATTGTTCGATTAACTCTCTCAACAACACTAGCTTTCATGGTTGAAAAAGTACTATAATGATTTATTTTAAACTTATCCATTAACTTTTTAAATTCACTATTATAAAACTCCTTGCCTAAGTCCGTTTGAATATTATGTACAGGGTGTTTCATCTCCAACAAAATTTTCTCCATAGCAGTCGCAACATCTTTTGCTGTTTTCCTTTTAACGGGCTTC
>NW_019417686.1:0-51605 GCF_000390285.2 Anoplophora glabripennis | reverse complement strand
ACGAGATGAGGCAGGATAAAGAGGGATAATCCCCCTCGATCCCAAATCATTGAGGCCAATTTCTAGCCATAGAATAATGGCGCGGCGCACTCAAAAACATGACTTATCATAAACAAACAACATCCTAAGACTATATGCTATAAACGTAAGATCCAAATGAACAATTTCCTGTGGATACTAATTAGGTAGTCTAATATCAATAAAGTAGATAGTGTAGACACGAAATATGTAATCCAACAGTAAAGGTAAGTTCATGCAGTAGCGATTTACGATTTACGATTTGCGGACTTCAATTTGATTGGTTGAAATAAAATATTTTTGACAACCATTTCTTCATTTCAATATATTGCGAGAATCGCAAAATTTAAATATAGGGGGCGGGAAAATAGAATCGGTTTCTATTTTGGCGATTATCGCAATTATTTTTGATAAACTGCGTATCTGTATTCCGTCCAGTTCCGTTCGCAAGTAATTAAAATACTTATTAGTATTATGTAATCTCATTTCCATTACCAAATTATGATAATATTCTTCGCTTTTCTACATTTATAAAAATGAAAAGTGAAAATAAGTTGAAAATTACTTTCAAAAAATAGGCCTCTGATCTTTCTTTTTTAAAATAATGTTCTCACGGCACAAGACCTTTTCTAACTGCTTTTTGTTTTCCTTATAAAGTACTAAGCGCGCCATTATTCTCTACACTATTGACAATAAATAACATAATGATAATCACTGTTATTTACCACATTCATCGTTGCAGAATGTTTATTTATGAACGTCTTGGTTTTGTCTTTACACAGACGAGCCGGCGAAGCAAGAAGAGCGCCAGAAGAAAGGGCCCTAGCCGGCGGGGCCCAGCCAGGACAAAAGGAGGTCCCACAAAGCGCCTATACCGGCCGCATTTGCGGTCGGGGTAGACGACGGATGGGGCCCACCTACGAAGGCTGTCCAGGCCTACTCGAGATGAGGCAGGATAAAGATGGATAATCCCCCTCGATCCCAAATCATTGAGGCCAATTTCTAGCTATGGAATAATGGCGCGAACCCAAGTTTTTGTAAACTTCGTTTAACCTGTTCTTTCTACAACCGCCCTAACAATACTTACATGACTGCCATCTAGACTTATTTCTAGATTTATGGGTAGATCACCTTTTTAATTTTTGTTTGTGTTCTTTTATCTGTGTTCTGTGATGTTTTTATTTTTAAATGTCATTAGTGACATTGACATGAACATGTTTATGTTTATAAACATTTATTTCCAATGTAGATTAAAGTACATATCATCCTTTTAAGACTTTTATGCCTCGTAGCTTTAAGAGCATTTTGATATATCATCTGATCATGGAGGTTAGAAATTGGAGTATATGTATTTTGTTATTTCTTGTACACTATGGAGCTCATGCAGGTGTTATGCACAGCCACACGAATGAGATAAACAAAGAACGTGAAACCGATGGAGCCTACAGTCCTAGAGATCACAGTCATTTCTCTGATAGTGGAGAACATTTTAGCGAATTCGATCACGAGGCTATACTAGGAAGCCATAAAGAAGCCGAAGAATATGACCACTTGTCTCCAGAGGAAGCTAAAAGACGTTTGGGCATACTTTTGAAGAAAATGGATTTGAATGCCGATCAAAAAATAGACAGGAAAGAATTGAAAGCTTGGATAATACGTTCTTTTAAGTAAGTGTATTACCTGCTTCCTGCTTTATATGTTTCTACTGACAATAAAACTTTGCAGAATGTTGTCTGAGGAAGAAGCAAAAGAGAGGATGGAGGATGCCGATGAAGATAACAATGGAGTTGTGTCTTGGAATGAATACCTGTCAGACACATATGGTGTAGACGAGGATTCTGAAGATAACTTGAATTTCGGCGATGATAATCTACATGTAAATGATTAATCTGATATGTTAATCCTTATAAAACTTATTTTAATTTTTTTTACAGTTGATCGAAGATGACAAAGCCATGTGGAAAGCAGCAGACACAAATGGCGACGGTCAACTTGATAGCGAAGAATGGGTGTCATTTTCCCACCCCGAGGAACATCCAAACATGCTGCCTGTGATCTTAGAACAGACTCTGAAGGAAAAAGACACAGACGGGGACGGTTCTATAAGCTTTCAAGAGTATATCGGGGATAGAGGCAACGATATAGACAAAGACGCTTTGCTCGGCGAGAAACTGAAATTCGACGAATCTTTGGATAAGGACAAAGACGGAAAACTTGTTGGCAACGAAATCCTGTCCTGGATCGTTCCAAGTAACGAGTACGTAGTTTTCTTTAATTAAAAAAAAAAGGAAATTCAATATTTTTTTGATTTGTAGGGAAATCGCCGAGGAAGAAGTAGAGCACCTTTTCGCTCACAGCGATGATGATCACGACGATATATTAAGCTTTGACGAGATTCTTGAGCATCACGATACGTTTGTCGGGAGCGAAGCGACGGATTACGGGGACCATCTCCACAATATCCATCATTTTTCGGACGAATTATGATACCAAGTAAAAAAAGTCTTTCAGATGCCTCCAGCGAAGAAGGTAGCATTGTGTAGCTTTGTAAGTCATGTGAAACTATTTATGTTGTTGAGTATGTGGGTGGACGGAGTTGGTGTGTTTCCCTTATTTATTTTCGTTGTTCTCTCTAAAATGCATGAAATGTTGTTCGAAAGGTCTTCAAAATTTGAACTTAAGTCTAGGACCGTGGTAAGTAGTTTTTTATTTTTGCATTTTCTTAATTTGTACTAACATTAAAGCCGATTTTTTGGAAATATATTTGTTTCGGTGTAAACTGCTAATACAGAGGTCAGGTACGTTTGTTAAATTTAGCCACAAATATTTAACTTTTTTTTAAATATTTCTTTAATTTTGACGGATTAAAATAATGTCATTTTCTCTTAAACTAAAAATCCCCCAGTATATCTAGGTTGCAATTAATTATTATTCCGAAAAGCAAAAATTATTTTTCTTTTTAAGTGAAATAAATACGTTTCTCATTTGGAGAAAACCAGTAATTAAATATTAAGTGGGGGATACATGGAAACTAATTAGAACTTACACTTTTTCCTGGAAAACCTGAAATATCAGAATTTTTTGGTCAATATATGGAATACTCCACCTCTAAAATAGTCAAATGTACTGTTAGCATATCCTTTGAAAGTAAAAATAATCATCTTGACAGATTAAAAATGTCATAAAAAGTTATTAAATAACTAATAATAAAGGTGTATCTGATGTGTCCATAAAGCTTATACTTGAAACTTATATATTTATTTGTATTAGATTTGTGCCATAATAAGTGTAAATAGATATGTGTAATTTAATAAATCATGGAATTTAATTATTGTTTCTATCAGTTCCTTTATTTTTGAAAATTTAAATCCTGAGCTTATACATCTCAGAATATGTGGGCAATCTTCCGGATTTATAGAGGGGACGTTAAAATAACATGACAAGTCCCTATAAAAATTTTCCCTAGGAGCCCCCCCTCTGCGGAAATACAGGCCCCTAAAGGACTCCCCCTGAAAAATTATTTTTTAATACGATGGACAACAGATAAAACTCGTAAAAAATTGACCCATGAAAATAATTTGGCTTATTTGGTTTGCAATAATGTCAATTTTTTTTACACCCTGTATGACAGGCACAAAATTAATATTTTTAGATAGCTTGAACCTTAGACTTAAATGAGTCACTCGAATATCGAAAAAATTAACTGTTTTCGAGAAAACCTATTTTTGTTTAATATGATTTTTATATCTAAAAGAGAAATAAACCGATGAAATTTGCATTCTTTCTGTGCCTATCTAAAAAAATGCCACTTTTATTTGTGCAAAACCGTACTTATCTTATCAACTTCCACGTTACCTGTTACATGGGTGTTGTATAATAATGAAAAAGTAATATTAACGGTCGGTAGAAGGAAGCACAAAAAACAAGCACTTAGGTATCGCATTCTGGAAGGAAACCTTAATAGTTGAAGATAGGCAGTTGAAGTGCGAACAGGGTGGAGATCGGTAGTAAGATGATCGGCGGGCAGTGTGTCAAAGTAGTGAAAAGTTAATTGTGTAAAGTGTTATTAGTTAGCAGGTAATATTCTTTAAGTATTTTGTTGTTAATTGTTCTATGTAATTTTATGATTGTGATGGTTATGGATGTTTCATGATAATTCTTTGTATGTTTAGCTTCCATTGCTTTATGCTCAAGGGCATATATTTTCCTAAGGTAAAATTGTTATAATTATACTTAAAGTTTGCCCATTATTTATTTCATGTTAAAAATATATGTATTGTCCTGATTGCCAGACATTACAATAACAACTTCTTTGTTTCACATCTAACTTGTTTTTGCCACGATTACGTTATACGAAAAATATAGATGTTTCATGATAATAATTCTGTATATGTTTAGCCTTCATTGTCTTACGCTCAGGGGCGTTTATTTTTCTAATATAAAATTGTTACAATTATTATTAACGATTGCTCATTATTTATTACATGTTAAAATATGTATATATTGTCGTGTCTGCCCAGATATTGCAAAACAACTTCTTTGTTTCACATTTAACTTGTTTTATCTTGATTACGTTGTTCTTTGATTTCTTGTGCTCACTTTATGTCATACGTATGTAAGAGCTTTGTTGAATTTACTAACATTTTCACCCATGATTATTATTATTGTTATTATTGTTGTTGTTCTCCTGATATTTCAACTTTAGCTGGATAGCCTCCCGTATTATGGGACTCCAGTACCTTCCCGATTATTATTGTTGTTGTTGTTGTTGTTGTTGTTGCTATTATTGTTACTAAAATCTCTTCAGTTTTACTTGGAAGTGTGTATGTCAGACTTGAGTGAGATGACATTTAGTGAGAAATTAAATAAGTTCAGTCTTAATTATCATTAGCAAAGGTTCTTAATTTATGCCTTTGGTTAGCGGTTGTTTGGTATTTATATTTGGGTGGTAAGAGCAACGATTGTGGATTTCTCTGCCATGCTCTTTCCCCTCAGGAGCTCTAGGTGAGTCTGGCACTCTCATTTTATGTTAAATGGTTGTTAATGTTTTTGTTGTTCTTTCTATTTGTCACATGTTTAATCTGAATTGTATGTAAATAAAGGTTAGGTGTAATTACTCTGCTTTTGTTTTATATAATTAAACCATACATCCCCTCTACAAAGTTAGTAGCCAGTGCCTTCCGGTCAATTAAAAATGGATACACACAACGTAGGTAGTCCTTATGACGATCACACATGTTTTTGGCCACAACTACGTTTGTTTTTTTTGTCGAACCTAGGGTTGTTATACTACATATTTACATTTCAGTACCTCAGAGCTAAACTGTATTAACTCCAAGTTTATAAAATTGTATCTCAATTAATTCTACATAGCACTTTTATTATTTTTTGTTAAATGGTTAAAAAAGATTAGTTGACTACAATATTGACATACTATGTAACAGGTTTGATTAACATATGTTTATTTTTTTGAAAATAGATGGAGTTAATACTGTTTTTGCAAAAATTGGAGTTAACACAGATTAGCTCGGAGGTACAGATTTGTTTTTTCCTAAAAATAATTAAATTCACAAAGTATTTTAAAAGTTATAAAAAAAAATCTATTTTCAGGGGCGTCCTTTAAGGGCT
Organism: Anoplophora glabripennis; assembly: GCF_000390285.2. NCBI lineage: Eukaryota > Metazoa > Arthropoda > Insecta > Coleoptera > Cerambycidae > Anoplophora > Anoplophora glabripennis. The sequence continues at coordinate 45,959 of NW_019417686.1, read as the reverse complement.
TGTATCTCCGTAAGGGAGCCTTCTAGGAACAATTTTCATAGGAACTTGTCATGCATAGTTGTTTTTTTTTTTTGAAAAAAAAAAAAAATGGTAATTTAAAAATTTGTTATCATTTTTTTTTTAGACACACAAAAAATAAAAAGTTGTCTGTACTTTTCATGCGACATATGTTATCTGAAATATTTTTGCCACCTAATCACGAATCCGGTGTCAGAATTGAGCTATCACATCACAGGAATTTCCTAACCTCAAAAAACAGGTCAAAAATAGCAAAAATTCATGAAAAAGTGTTAGGAAAAATATGAATTTTTTTTTTCTATATTCAAATGTTCACTTATATGGTTAAGACCCCACCAAACGTGAATCTGCGGTCAGAATTGATGGTTCTTTTTCTAACCTCTAAAAAATGGGTCAATTAAGGTCAGATATCACGAATTTTCAAAAAATAACAGATTCGCGCCAAATTTGGTGTACAGGGGTTTTCGGGGTCGCTGATCACGGATCCGAGGTAAATTTTGCAAAATTCAAGATGGCGGATCCAAGATGGCCGTACCAATTTTCAAAGAATAACGTTCGCGCCAAATTTGGTATACGGGGGTTTTCGGGGTCGCTGATCACGGATCCGAGATAAATTTTGCAAAATTTAAGATGACGGATCCAAGATGTCCGACCAAATTTTCAAAAAATAACGTTTGCGCCAAATTTGGTATACGGAGGTTTTCGGGGCGCAGTTTGTAATATTTTTGTTTACTTGAGTACCCAATCATGTTTTCACCTTTTTTTCGGCTATATCTTTTTTCTGTAAAAGATCTATTAACGGGTTTACTGCCTAATCTCACATAATAAAGTAGGTACAGGGTGATTCACTATATTTTGAGCCCCCATTTAACTTTTTTGTTTTAAAAGTTATAAAAAAATGTAAAATACAAAAGTTGCACGATTTTTTATGAATTTTTTGAAGGTGACAATTGAAAAACAAATGAAGTCCAAACAAAATGGCCGCGGATGTTAATTTTGTTAAGTTAAATGGAACACCCTGTATATTTTTACAAATTTGGATAGAACGTTCACTGTCGAGCATAGTCATGTAGGGTTTGTCGGGTCAATCGCTAACAATAAGCGAGATACTATTAAAAAAGGAAAAGAAGGTTTTTTTATTAAGAAAATAAGACATCTTGTAATTATTAAACCTTTTTCAGGCATTTCTGACTTTTTCCAATTATATAAGGATTTACAGATTTAGTTATAATATATTTTGACATATCGGACATTGATATGGTCCAAAATGCATATAGCTATTCTAACTAAATCTCTCTAATTAGGCCGTGTGATGCCTAATTACTCATGGACAATGTTATATGGTAGGCCGTGACAGTGACAGTTAATGTCATCACAACATTGTTATTGTTTGACAGTTTGTATTATTATTTAACTAACGCAGAGGTAGAAAATTGAAATATTATAGGAATTAAAATAGAGCAAAGTTCTTCTCCGTACTCTATTTTAATTCTAAATAATTTTCTACTTCTGTGTAACCCATTTTAATTAAATAATAATATAAACTGTCAAACAATAACAATGTTATCATGACAGCTGTCACTGTCACGGCCTACCATATAACATTGTCCATGAGTAATTAGGCCTCTCACGGCCTAATTAGTGAGATTTCGTTACATTACCTATATGCATTTTGGACCATATCAATGTCCGATCTGTCAAAGTATATTATAACTAAATCTGTAAATCCTTACGTAATTGCAAAAAAGGCAGAAATGCCTTTTTTGCAATTGCCTATATTGCTATGCTCTACAAGGAACGTTCTATCCAAATATGTAAAAATATACAGGGTGTTCCATTTAAAGTAACAAAGTCCGCGGCCACATTGTTTGGACTTCATTTGTTTTTCAAATGTCATTTTTGAAAAATTCATAAAAAATCGTGTAACTTTCGTATTTTACATTTTTTTTATCTCTTAAAACAAAAAAGTTAATGGGGGGGGGTCAAAATATAGTGAATCGCCCTGTACATACAAATTTGATCTCGGATTCGTGATTAGCGACCCCGAAAACCCCCGTATACCAAATTTGGCGCGAATCTGTTATTTTTCGAAAATTCGTAATATTTGACCTTAATTGACCCGTTTTTTTTTCTAGATAAAAAAGAACCATCAATTCTGACTGCGGATTCACATTCGGCAGAGTCTTAATCATATAACTGAATATTTGAATATAGAAAAAATAATTTTTTGTATTTTCCTAGCTCTTTTTCGTGAATTTTTGACCTGTTTTTTGAGGTTAGGTTCCTTCGATGTGATAGCTCATTTCTGACACCGGATTCGTGATCAGGAGGCAAAAATACTACGGATAACATATGTCGCATGAAAAGTACAGCCAACTTTTCTTTTTTCGTGTGACTGTGTAATCAGCGCTAAGCCTTGTAATTTTACTCCCTCTAGAAAAACATTGGACATTAATTTTATCGATTTCAGAAAGAAAACAACGTTCAACTCGAATCTTACTTTATATAAATAAATATTACTTAACAATTTACAGTGCTTATAGATACATAGATCGTATCGACGATAAAATGGTGATACACGGAATAATTTGAAGCCCCGATATACGTTTTACACAATTTTCAGCAATTTTGCCAGACAAAAACACCAAAATTCTGTGCCGCACACAGACGGAATTAAAATTAAAGTCACGATCCAACGCCCATCATTTATTACAGCGGCATTTCGAAGTTGATATCGAGCTTGGCGTCACGGGCGAGACTGACGATGTTGGACAATTTCACCGCCAACCGCGCCGCTTCGTCCAAATTATCCACAGGGAGAATCTTCAATCCGGACGACGCGATCAGCACCTTTGCGTCGTCCACGTTGGTGCCCTGCAACCTGCACACGATGGGCATCCTCAAACTCAATTCCTTGGCGGCGGCGATAATACCTTCGGCGATGACGTCGCACCTCATGATGCCCCCGAATATATTGACGAGGATGGCGTGTACCTTAGGATCCGCCGTGATGATTTTGAAGGCTTCTTTGACGGCGGAGGCGGTGGCGCCGCCGCCGACGTCTAGGAAGTTGGCGGGCGAGCCCCCGTGCAGCGAGATTATGTCCATGGTCGCCATGGCGAGACCGGCGCCGTTCACCATGCAGCCGATGTTGCCGTCCAGGGCGATGTAGTTGAGGTCGAATTTGGCGGCGGCCACCTCCTTCTCGTCCTCTTGGGTCCAGTCGCGGAGGGCGAACAGCTCTTTTTGGCGGAACTGGGCGTTGTCGTCGAACCGGAACTTGGCGTCCAGGGAGAAGTCTGAAGACAAATAAATATAGTAGAAATTATGAAAGGACAGGAACAGAAATATTATTAAAAATTACATTTAGCCCAGTAAATGAAAAAAAAATTGTGAAAAAATTCGTTTCGGATTGAAACTTGGTTTAATCGTTAGTTTAGGCAAAAAGAAATAATATTTCCCAAAAAGTATCGGTTTAAAACAACAAGATCATTGTTTAACGTATTATGGGCTGTTCCAGAGTATAGAACAAATATCAAAGCTTCTAAGACATGAAAGAAAGAATTAGAACATATTTTAAATTTTAGAAACATCATGAAATAAATAAATAAATAAGTAGTACACTAGGGTGATTTACGATTTAAAATAACTATAAGCTTTAAAGAGTGACCGCAAAATCCACCTGTTTTTGAGACTTTTACAGAGGCGACAGGAAAAATCCTAAAAATATTCTACAAATATCCAAAAACTCGCCATGAAAATTGAAAATGAGCATTTTCAGTTTTTCGAAAATTTTCGAAAATCGCCCTTATTTAGGCGTTGAAAAGAAAAAAAGTGAACAAATTAAGAATCATCAACAGTTGTAAAACCCCAAATATTTCTATATTGTTATCAAAATAATATTATGAACGTGAAAATATCTAATTTCGTATTTGATACGGTCTTGTCCGGATTGAAAATCAACCCATAATATCCCTATAAGGGTGAAATCATCCCCTAAACGCCTAAAAATATATTAAAAGTTACAATTTTTTTTCTTTTTCTTTTATCTGTGATAACTGAACTGTTAATAACCCACAATCACTAGATCCGAAGGAAAATACCCCTAAATGAGGGTAAAACCACCCCTAAGTTCAACCATGTACACATAAAAGAAAAAGAAAAAAATTGTATCTTTTAATATATTTTTTTGCATTTTTAGGCGCTTAGGGGATGATTTCACTCCTTTAGGAATATTATGGGTTAATTTTCAATCCGGACAAGACCGTATCAAATACGAAATTAGATATTTTCACGTTCATAATATTATTTTGATAACATAGAAATATTTGGGGTTTTACAACTGTTGATGATTAATTAATTATTATTAATTTGTTCACTTTTTTTGTCTTTTCAACCCTTAAATAAGGGTGATTTTCGAAAAACTGAAAATGATGCTCATTTTTATTTTTCATGATGAGTACTTGGATATTTTTAGAATATTTTTAGGAATTTTCCCGTCGCTTCTGTCAAAGTCTCAAAAACAGACGGAAAAATNTATTTTTAGGAATTTTCCCGTCGCTTCTGTCAAAGTCTCAAAAACAGACGGAAAAATGGCTCTTTTTGCGGTCATTCTTTATTTCCTGAGCATTTCAAACTGTTTGTAAATAACACAATTGAAGAAGCGCTCATGAAAATCATTTACATAATATACATATTAAAGAACAAAGGCCCTAAATGAAAGCCTTGGAGTACACCTGACACCATCGATATGAAATTTGCAAACTTTAATCATCTTTAATTAAGATTCCAAGTTTGCGCATTAAAATACTATGATTTACCCTATCGGTCTCAAAAAAATGAAGATTGCAATAATTTAGCCTCCAAAATGTTCAACAAATAGTGACTATAAGTCGACAGATCTAACTCTATAGTTCGTTTATATTAGGCATATTTATGTAAGAAAGCTGTGTAACAAACCAAATCCTAAAGTAGGTACTTTTAGAATAATACCAAATACCGGAATAATTGGTAACATGAGAGCTATTACCCGTTTTATATAAATAAAATAGCATGTAATAGTTTAACAAATGGACTTTATATTTTTCTACATTTACCCATGTTTTTAATCGACATGCGGTTGGTTGGGATAAGAATATCACTTTAACCTTGTAATAATGGCGATTACGAACAGAACTTATCTGAAAATATACAACATTCCTAAAGTGGTAGATTCCCCCCGAGTCGCTAATAATAGAAAGATTAGATCTATCTATTATAAATTTAATAACGAACAAATTATTATTTTATATATCAGAAACTGTCGCATTTTAATTTCGAATAACAATAAATTATATAATATTAATCTTAGATCTAGAGATAACATGTTTTCTCAAACAGAAACTACTACTGCAGCTACACGTAATCTCAGATAAGATATATTTAAGTTTGCGAGTCGCTAGTTTGGATAAATTTGGTATATCAAATACAACATTTAAAAAAGAAAACGCTCGGACTGATAATTTAAAAAATGGGCATTACCGAATTAATTTTTTTTCAAATCCGTAGTTTTAATCTTGTTGCAGTAGAATTTTTTAATGATTCCTTCCGAAATACCAATTTGAGGACCAAATTAATTGAATAACGACCATTTTTAATAGCTACAGGAATGGTAAACGAATAATTTTAACTTGATGTATCTCGAGAGCGACTATTATTAAATATTTATGTCTAACTATACACCTTTAAAAAAAACAAGGGTGGCCGTTTAAAAAAATCATCAATGATGTCATATTGTTTAGTTGGGACACCCTGTATATCTTTTATAAAAAAAAGTGTGCAACTTATAATACTAATCCACTTGTCTGAACATTTCTTTTTAAATAATTTTTTGTTTGATTCATTCCAATAATTAATTTTTACTGTAAATGCAACTTTATCATAATCACTAAAAGTTTTCTCTCTCGAGGTTTTCTACCATTGTTCTCTCCTGATGTTTGTCATCAATTAAACATATAGAAAAATATTTAACACTAATAAACAGAGCAAAGTCCACGATAGAGGCTCAAGGTTGTTTTTATTAACTCAACCTTGATGTGAATTGATGATGATATTAATTGTGACCTAGAACTATGTAACTGTTCCCGACTACAACGTAGGAGAAACCCGTAAAGTAAAATTTTAACAAAAAAAAAAAATGATACGAAAAGATTTAGTAAAATATGTAAAATTATACTTTAAAAAATGAATTAAACTATTTTTTTTCAAAGAAAATCAACAGAAGGACTTCAGTTAATTTGTTAATTACCTAACATTCGAGATAACAATTTTTTTAAAATTTAATGCATATCCCACATAGGTGTATGATATATATAGACGTCATAAATATCACACAATCTTAATTAGGTACTTCAAAATTATCAGCTCCAATCTGACGTAAAACAGGTAAACGGAAAAGTGATTTATAAATATATGGCTACTTACACGTCTCACCAGCATCCTCGGCATAGGGGTTGATTTCTATGAGAAGGGCGTCTTTCTTGACAAACAGATCGTACATTTTCAGCAGCATATCACCAGTTTTTTGTTTCTGCGACTGCAAACCTACTTTTACTGCAACGCTCTCGGCTTGCTCCTTTGTCAAGCCCTTTATAATGTCGATCGGTTCGTAAATAATAGCTTCTGGGTTTTCGGCGGCGACTTCCTCAATGTTTACACCGCCTTGAGACGAGGCGATTATAACTGGGCCCTGAAAATTCACAAGATTAGTTGCGGTGATTTTGATACTTTGTTAATATTTCTTACATTGAAAGCTCTTTCCATCATGACGGCAAAGTAAAATTCTTTTCTGGGGAATTTCCTCTCCGCTACCATCACGGCATTGCATATTCGTCCTTTCTCTCCGGTCTGTTTGGTCACTAAGTATTCCCCCAACATTTTTCCAGCGATCTCCTCTGCTTCTGCGGGTCTGCAATTGATCAAACGATTATTTTTCGGAAATTAAATTCAGCAAATTACTTACGAATAAACCATTCGAACACCACCTTTAAGACCATTCTTAAAGTGTCCTACACCACGACCTCCCGCTAATACTTGTGCCTTAAGGACTAGATCCCTTGTGTTTAGTTTTTCCGCGATCTTTCGGGCCTCTTCCTTGGTTTTGGCAACTCCAAAGTTTGGTACTGTTATTCCTGCCTCTTTCAATAAAGAATAACTGATATGTTCGTGTACATTTAAGTTTCTAGTTTGCTGTTGTTGTGGTTGCCAGCGACCGTTAGAAATCGAACCCAATATCTGAAATTTTCATTCAAAAATAGGAATTCGTCCTACATTTACATAATTCGAGTTCCGCAGGGTTGTCATTTATCTAATAATAAATATGGAGCTGGTCAAGGTCGTGGAAATTCCAAGTCGTAGAAGCGAGGCGTTATCGTAAAAAAATAAGGGGTTTATGCTTACCTTTGGGCCATTTTTTAAAACTAAATTTTCGGCTAGTGCGGCACTTCGTAACATAGTCGCCATTATCAATAAACTGCAAGGAAAGGCCGCAACAATTGATCTTTCGACTCTTGTTCAGAGAGTGACGGTTGTGACGTGAGTTTTTTTGACTTAAATTTGGCAACTCACATCCTCAAGTGTCACTTTTGTACAACACCAACATAACCTTCAATCAGACAAACAAATGTCAATACGTGATAATTCAAAGTATATTTCGCAGTTCCATGTGATTTAGCAATGAAGAAATACATCTAATGATTAATTTTAAATTCAAAGGTGATATTGGTTTCGCTATACTGATTCAATAAGTTGTTCAAAAATTTTTACTTATAAAATGATCTTTAACCTTTAACCCAAATTTCTAGTCAGATAAGGAATAGGTAGGTGCTGATATGATTTTTAGGAAAATTTAGTGGTAGAATGAACGTTAACAGTCTGTTGAAAGTTTGTCTACAATATTTCTCTTGTAATATTGTTTAAATTGGCTTCAATTAAAGCAAACAATCGACTCGTGTCTCTTTAATAAAAATTCATCAAGTTCAATTTATAGTTTAAATATTCTCGATGATAATATTGCCTATAATTAATGTGTTAAATGCCAGTATAAACAAAGAATAAATCTTTAGCTGATTATACTTTCTTTTTACTGTGATGTACATGATTATCTTATCAGTAACAAAAGCTATACGTTCTTACTCATTTTATTAATTTGTGCTGATATTACAGTTTGTAGGATTACTTAGTGCTGCAGTTTTTAATTAGTTGTTGAAATAGTTTAGAAAAATGTTGAAGTGCCAGGAATTTAATGTCACTGTTAGAAAGGCAAAAAGGGAAGATATGGTACAGGTCTATAAACTGATTAAGGTAAATAGATGAAATATTTCAGGTCACCAAATTCTTGGGGATTATAAGCTTTGTTTTAGATGTTATTTTTAAAAAGTCCCTGGGCTATTAAGCAACTGTGACACTTTAAAGTAACATAAACATGTTTTTAAATTTCATTAACATTTTCGTAATCTACATTTCCAAGGATGTGCCTGTATGGTTATGTTCCTTGTCTCTTGACAAATATTTGCACCATGCAATGAAATGAATAAATTCGTGTCAGATAAATAGAAATAACTATAAAATATCTGTAATCAAGCGTGAAATTATATCACGTAATGAACTAGTGTTGTGTTATTTATAGAAAAGGTCGATATACTATGGAAAAATATTCCTTTACAATTTATCTGAAAGAATAAGTCAATTTTACATTAGATTACCGGCAATTTAACACCAAATATTACTTACCTTGTGGTTAAGCATTTTTCTCTGTTATATTTATGATATTAAATTGTTATCGTTACTTTAAAAAATTTAACATGAAGTATTTGTTGTCTTAGGAATATAATCTAAGAGTAAACAATTATTGTTAAAGTTTATAGTGTTAATATAATCTTATAGTAGTAGGATGACTTTGATGAAATCTTGTGGTATTGTAAATAGTTTTCATAATTTGTGTCTTTGAAAGAACTTCTAGAGTTGCCAACTGTATTGATTTTCGTGGAACCTCCCAATTTTTGGTAATTTAAGTCCTGCTTAATCCTCTGGCAGGACGACAAATGCGAAGTTTTGGAAGATTCGAAACATGTTAAACATCCAGTAAAAATACTGTATATTCAAGATTTAACCGATAATCAAATAAAATACCTACTATTCAAAATTAGTGTCCCAATTTTTTTTGTAGAAATCCGGCCTTTTTAATAAAATTGTCCCTTAAAAGTTATAAAGAACAGTTAACAACTCTAAACTTAAATAATTTAATTTCTGTTTACTTGAAACGTTTTCATTTTGCAAAAATATTTAATGTATTTTTTGAAATTCGAGGGAAACAACATAATAACAACCATTTTCTGTACCAGGCACTTGCCGAATACGAGAAACTCGAACACCAAGTCTGCATCGATGACAAAATACTGCAAGAGGACGGGTTTGACAAAGAAACCCCCGCGTTCACCTGCATAGTGGCGGAGCTGTCCGACGGCCACATCGTGGGTTACGCCTTGTATTACTATTCGTACTCAACCTGGGTGGGACGGTCGATTTTACTCGAAGACCTCTACGTCCAACCCGCCTACAGACGTAATGGAATCGGCAAACAGCTGTTTATGGCTGTCGCGAAGATAGCGCACAACGCGAGCATCAGAAGGATGGATTTACACGTTTTGTCTTGGAATCCCGCCGTTGATTTTTACAAGAGTCTGGGGGCGAACGACTTAACTAAGACCGAGAATTGGCATTTCTTTAGGATGGACCACAACTGCTTAAATCGGTTGTTTTCTTAATGTCTTGCGTCTTGTATTTTTTAAATCAGGTGTACGAACTTTTTTATAATAAACGGTAGATTTTTTTGTAGTCATTGTTTTAATGTAATTATTTTGTTTTAATCGAAAAATGTTCTGTAGAAAAAATCTTCATAAAAGAATAAAAGTGAAATTATTGTAATAAAAAAATTAAAAAGAAAAACACATTTAAAACAACAATTACTTATATTCGTCGGTACTCCAGTCGTTACATATAAAAGGCTGTTTTAAAATGTCTTTGTTATCTATTTCTAACTTCATTATTTGGTGTTCCTTCACTAAATGTTCATCTAGCTTCACCTTCCTTTCAAAGCTTACACCACAAATCTGACAGCTGAAAATGAATAAATATTACAGACAAGCAAAACGGCTAAATCACAGCGTTGACTAAAATAAGTACAATACATACTTCAGTTAACGATCACAGTTTCCAACTGTTTTAGCCAACTTAGGGATAATAAAACTAGATGGCGCTACTCTCAAAACATTCCCACAGAAGATATCTTCTGTGACATTCCTGTCACTTGTATGTCTATATAGGGTAGGGCAAATGTACCCGAATACCTGTGTATAGGCTGAACCATAATATTTGATTAAAAAATACCTTTAACAACAGTTTTTGTAGTATTTTATACTTTTCAATGACGTACATTAATTTCCAACATCTACATTTTTTAAATGAACCCTCCTGTTTATTGTAACATTTTTAGAAAGACAGATTTTCACCAATTACAATGATATAGGGTTTGGTGGGTCTGCGATTTATTTTTCAAATGTTGAATAAAAAAAATAAAATTTTATTTATTGAAAATGAAATTTGTTATTGCAAAATATGGAGCACTTGAATATTAAACAAAACATTCATAATAAATGTTCAAATTGGTGACCTTCGGCAGCTTGACAACATTGTAATCGATCAACGAAGGCTCTTAAGGAATTTTGCATGGCAAGCTGTGATATTTCTTGAACAGCCACCCTAAGCAGATCTTCCAACTCTTCTAGCGACTGAGGTTTGGTTTTGTAGACAACAGATTTTAAATGAGCCCAAAGGAAATAGTCTAACAGACTTAAATCTGGCAATCGCGGTGGCCATTCAGTATATCCTCTTCTCTCTATCAATCTCTGCAGAAATACATTATTTAGGTACTGATGCACGTCAACTCCATAATGAGGCAGAGCTCCACCTTGTTGGTACCAAACATCATTTGAGAGTCATCATTTTCAAAGCAAAAGTTGTAAATAACAATTAGAGTTCAAATTTTCTGTAAGAAAGAGTGGGCCGATGATGTCCTCTGATTATATGCCCATACATTTAATTTCTGAGGATATTGAGTGTGATTTTCTTCTACCTAATGTGGATTTTGATCACTCCAGTAACGAGTTATGTCGATTTACAAACCGTTCAAGCAGATGTCGATTCACCTAAGAAAAGTATATTATTGACAAAGTTTCCATTGTTCCCAATGTTGTTCATCATTTCCTCACAAAATTGCATCCTTTTATCAGGGTCCTCCTCACATAATTCTTGTACTAACTAAACGTACTTTATACGGATGACAATTTATTTTTGGCCAATATCCTCCTTACTGTTCTCTCGCTAACATTGTGATATAAGGTGACGACTTGAGGCACAAAAGTTTTTGGTTCTTCTTGTAGAATGAGAAGAACATCTACTGATATCTTCATTTGTAACTGATTTACGTGCACCGGATTTTGTAAGATTTTTGACACTTCCCGTTTCATGAAACTTGTTCACAACCCATGAAACTGTTGATTTTGAAATATGGGAATTTCTTTCAGAGAATGTTGCATTAAAAATATTGCATGCATCTTGCAGCTATATCTTCCTGTTTCCAAAACCAACCATCATCAACAACGAAATTCTTTCATGTTCACTTAGTTCTTAGCAATATTATTAAGTAATAACTATCTATCACTATTGACTGCATCCAACAGGTATAGATGATCTGATTTCTTTTAAATAAAATTTGCCAAAACGATAGCAAACCCGATTACTTTTTCATGTAGCTGTGACAAAAAATGTAAACAGCCAGCTGTTAACAGCTTTTTATTTTATTGCTTTATTCAATAAATAAATCACAGATCCACCAAACCCTAGATCATTGTAATCGGTGAAAATCTGTCTTTCTAAAAATGTTAAAATAAACGTCCGTTTAAAAAAACTGCCGACAACGATGTATCTCTAAAAATAAAGTAGATGTTGGAAATTAAGGTATGAAATTGAAAATAATAAAAATGCTATACAAACTTTTTTTAAAGATATTTTTTAATCAAACTTATACACAGGTGTTCTGATACATTTGCCCAGTCCTGTATAGAGAAGGATGAGAGAGAGTCACCATCTAGAATTTTCATTTGTAAGTTTGGCCGTTTTAATTTTAAAATACAGCGTGCAACTTTGAATTTAACCTTTAGAAACACATATCCTTTTTTTACCCTAATTTTTCAGTAGTTCAGATAACAGAACTTTATTGGCTTATTTTTTTCTTGCAATTTTATCTCAACAAATATTGTACAGATTGTATATTATTTATGAAAATGAAGGCAACATATTTGTTTCTCTTTTCATTAAATTAACGTTGGACGTTTGTTTTTTGTCCATCTAGGGCCCTGTTATCGTAAATCAAGCGGATTGATATTATGTAGTTCATCTAAACTAGGCTAATGTCATCAGAGGTCGTCAATGAGATTCACAAACTAAACAAAGTACTTTAAAAAATTCTAACAAATACATTTTTGTTTTCACAAAATTATTTTCTGTTACAGTTTTTCCTCTCTGCCACTCAGTTAGTTTCATATAGTTGGTTAACAAAATATAACTCGATTCAATTAAAAAATAATAATTTCAGATTAGTATTTTGGGGAATGCATACCCTTAAAAAAAAGAACCCGCACTCAAAGTTACACAGATTTAACTAGAAGGTTTATAGAAACTTTAAGATTCTAAAAAAAATTCCAATTGAACATACCTATAATTCCTTTTCTGTGATACACTCGAACAGGGATTGGTGTGCAATTTCTCGTGGACTGCTAAATTATACTTTTCAGCGAAACGCTTTCCGCAAATGCCACAAGCAAAGTTCTTTTCGCCCGTATGTATCCGCATGTGTCTCTTGAGGTGCGAACCGGACATTAGCGCTAAACCACACGTGGTACACTTATAAGATTTTAGTCCGGTATGGGACAACCTGTGAATGTTAAACGAAGTATGGTGTACAAAACGTTTGCCGCATTCATCACATTGGTAAGGCATCTCCCCTAAAATTATGATTATTCACAATAGAGCATTACTGGTTAACTGATGTCTTACTAACCTGTATGAATGGGTACATGTCTTACTAAGGCACCTTTCTGAGTAAAGGACTTGTGGCAATAAATACAGGTAAACGGATTAATACCATTATGCATATCCATGTGAATATTGAACGCGGCTTTGTGCTTGTAAGACTGTCCGCATATTTCACAAATAAACGCACGACGATTGTTGTGAGTGTTCATGTGATTTTTCAGCTCGCTAGCAGTTCGAAATTCTTTCGAACAGTGGCATTTGTGTGGTTTTGGAGCCCCAGGATATTTTATTTTCCCGATTTTTATTTTCTCAGTTTTCTCTGTACTTGAAACCGGCACTGTTTCTTCTATATTACACACACTTAAAGTACTATTTGTCGTATTTTCATCTACAAGCTTAACATTTGATTTTATATTTTTATTTAACTTAGCGGTTATGCTGTTTTCAATCGTTTTACTGCAGTCCGACAAATTATCATTTATGCTTATTTCATTCCCTTCAGGATTTATATTTGGGATACTGGAAATATTTTGCTTGTAATGATGCTCTACATATTTCTTAAACTGACTTCGAATTTCCATTTGCCTTAACTCAATAGCATCTAACTCGTTTAATAAATCGTAACATTGTATACAGATATCAAAGTGTTTGGGCAGAAATTTTGCAGTTACGTTTTCAATAATTGATATTAGAGGAGTGTTTGAATATTTAGAATTATTACTTTTTAAGTTAAAATGGATGGTTTCCAAGAAGGTATTACACACAGCACAGGGTACTTCAGTCTTATCCATGTCTTTTTTGAAATATTTATTTACATCAGAGTTGTAGTGAGGTTATGTTATGGCTCTGTAAATGCTAGCCGGTGAATAAATTTTATTTTATTGGCAACATTGAGTGTCATGTTACCTTACATATATTTTGCAGAAAAATCCCTATGGTGATTTCAAAATATTTGTAGTTTCAGCAAAATTTTCTGCTATTTCATATATTTAAACCTTTGGTAATTCTCCAAGGTAATATTTTATTCCCAACGGTTCACAATATGTAAAAATGATGAAATAAATTTAATTTTTATTTGTCTGTCAACTTGTCAAAGTTTGAACCAATCAGGGTTTTCCACATGTTTTTAGAGCAAGCTGATTGGCGATTAGCGGCTGGTATAGTATATAAGTGTGTTGGATGTAAAATAAAACCGAATGCATAGTCAGGCAAAAATAATCTAAATCATAAATTAAACTGTGATATGTTTAGTGAGTAGAGCAATTAATTCATGATGAACGTGAACTTTGTGTACATATTTATTTTATTCAACTTGGTCTCTATAACATTAGTTTTTGCTGGCAGAGACTTTTACAAAATATTGGGTGTTTCCAAGTCTGCTAGCCTTCACGAGATTAAAAAGGCCTATCGGAGGTTAGCCAAGGAGCTACACCCAGACAAAAATCAGGATGATCCCGACGCCTCTCAGAAATTCCAAGACTTGGGAGCAGCTTACGAAGTTCTGTCCGATGAAGAAAAACGTCAGAAATATGACAGGTGTGGGGAAGACTGTCTGCAAAAGGACGGTATGATGGATGGCAGCATGGACCCCTTTGCTAGTTTCTTTGGGGACTTTGGCTTTCACTTTGGTGGCAATGAACAAAGACACGAGACTCCCAAAGGAGCTGATCTCGTTATGGACGTATTCGTAACCTTAGAAGACTTATACACAGGCACTTTCATTGAAATTACCAGGAATAAGCCAGTTATGAAGGCTGCTAAGGGCACAAGGAAATGTAACTGCAGGCAGGAAATGATCACGAAGAGTTTGGGACCTGGACGGTTCCAAATGATACAGCAAACTGTCTGCGACGAATGTCCAAATGTTAAATTAGTGAATGAGGAGAGGCTTTTGGAGATGGAGGTGGAGCAAGGTATGGTAGACGGGCAAGAAACCAAATTCACAGCTGAAGGAGAGCCTCATATCGATGGGGATCCTGGGGACCTCATTTTGAAGATTAAAACCCAGCCTCACCCTGTATTTGAGAGAAGAGGGGATGATTTGTACACTAATATCACAATTACACTACAAGTAAGTATTGTAGAAGATTCTGGTAAAACAATATAATCGTGGATTAATGAAATAAAATATGTTACGTGTACGTGTAATATTTTATTTGATGTGATATAACTTTAATAAAATTATTATATCAGTGATAAGATAAAGAAATTGATAGGCTTATAATTGTTCCGTTATCAAAGTATAGACAACTGGAAATAGGCATTTGACAAAACAGGAAGTTACTCTTCATAAAAATATGTGAATAATTACTTTCTAATTGTCTTTATTCATTCATTGAATTCATAAGGGTTATCAAGGTCATAAAATGCAATTTATTGCAAACGTTGCAATTTCTTGGTACTTAATTCATAAATACTACAGTGTGGCGCTTTAATGGTTGTTTTTAAAATACAATGTATTTTAAAAACAACCATGTAGTGGCCTTCTAGATGTATTAGTTGTACTTATTATGATGATCTAGTTGGTAATCTATGGCCTGGTATGATTTTTTAAAGTTCCTTTGGATGTTATTAAAAATTCACTTAAAATATATTAATACAGGCTTCGCTGATTTAACAGTGGCTGTTTGTTCTCGCCTAGCTCGCTGTTGTCATGTCTCATCAAGTGGATTGATATGTAGTTCGCTAAGTCAATGCCAGAGAGATTATCGACGCTGAAATTGAGAAACTAACTTTTTTATAAGACTTGTAATGATTTGACGAAATATTTCAAATCTGCCAGATTAATAATTATCTGTTTTGTCACATTTCGTGAATAAGATTTTCAACTGTCATTTTCATTAACTTTTTTAATGTTGATTCAGGATGCGCTAACTGGTTTCTCAATGGAGATACCACACTTGGACGGGCACTTGGTTTCGGTCACCAGGGACAAAGTTACTTGGCCGGGGGCCAGAATACGCAAGAAGGGCGAGGGTATGCCCAATTACGACAATAACAACCTTCACGGTACTCTCTATATAACCTTCGATGTGGAATTCCCCAAACAGGAACTTAGCCAGGAGGAAAAAGATGGTAGGAACTGTTTATATTTTGATATTGCATTGAACAGGGTATTAACATTTTTTTTTTATTTTTCAGTTATTAAGAGAATATTAAATCAGAGCTCAAACAACAAAGTATATAACGGACTTAGAGGGTATTAAAGAAATTTACTTAGTGGGAAGTTGTACATATTTGTCAGAAACAGACTATAAGTGTTAATAGTGTATATTTATTGAAATTGTATTTATTTCATTTTTCGGTGCAAGAAGTATATGGCTGTTTTGTATGAAACGCGGTTTGGAATCTGATTCCTAATAATTTTACCAGAATTTAGTGTTTTGAAATTTATTTTTTGTACAAATATATTTTCTTGTATATAACTTAGGTTTGGTAGGTAAAAGACGAAGTTTCATATTTTGATTAGATTTTTACCATTATTTTTCTTGAAACATATCGAGTCATTTGTAAAATTATCGAAACGTACTTCTTGTACTACCTTTACTGTGTTCACAGATTTCTTTTTGTAATTTACCAAATATCTCAATCATTTTGGTAATATATTTTTGATTTAAAAAAAAAATCAAGACTTACTCTATATCATATAAAAAAAAATCTAATAAAGGATTTCGAAAAGTTCCATATGGTTTTTTCAATTTTACCCTTTTTATTTACAATACAAGACACAATAAAACCAAATAGAGAACTTTACTATAATTTAGCAACCAAAAATATAACATGAGACCACCTCGTTCAGTATACAGACCTTGGATTAGATTAAAATAATTATCACTATAAGTCGATCTTGACTGGAAATTGAGTTAAGTAATGCGTATTGTTATTTATCTAGATTCATTACATTTACGAGAAAATAAAAATAATCAATTTGGTAAACCTGAATGGAAAATAATAGAATATATTTTTGTCCAAGGTGTAGCTTGATAAGGTCAGTTCAATCAATCTAATTTTGAAAAATATCTACTTGACAAAATCGAATCTAAATTTTATAAATCTTCATAAAACAAAAAAATAATTAACCAAACGTTAACGGCTTCCTTGGATGAAAATAAACGTTAACACAGTTTCAAGCTTTCAAAAAAACATTGTTCTCTGTTCATATATGCAAAAGCAAGGATTATTAAAAGTGAATTTTTGTCCCTCAAGCTAAGAATGCTATTTTAGTCGAAATGAAAATGTAAAATTCATTATATTTTTAAATAATGCATTAAAACTAACGAAATTTACATATTATGTGTTATTAATTAACTTAATTTCAATAAAAACGTTGAAAAAAACTAAAATAAAGTAATTTTACCTAACTTATTATTTAAAAAAAATTAGTTATTTGAATTACTAAATAGCACTTGGACTTGCCAATAACCGCCCAATTTGCAGTAATCGTAAAATACATTTTGCCCGTAACATTAGTTTTTCCCCTATCTTGGCAATTCTGCTAGTTGATAATGCACTGACAGTTATTCGTTACTGCCAATGACCGTCTTGTATTTACGTGTGATCTCAGCTATTCTGAATGCTGACTGGTCAATTAAGTGAGATTAACTGCTGCCATACAATTTTTGACAAAACAAAATAATACGGAGAGATCCAAAATGATTGAAGTGTTTGGAGATCGCAGTCTGTGCCTGTCTATGTCAATACTACAGATTTTTATATGCTAAAGATGGTGTTAGAAACAGGCTGCGTTGCCTAAACGCTTCTGTCATTCTGGATCTCTCGGTATTAATAGATGGAAATTAGTTTAGACGATTTATGATTTTTTAAAGCCTTATGCTTGATGTCACCTTGAATTATTATAGAAATTTTTGTATATGAGTAGAAAAAGTAGCGTTTCCAAGTATGAATTAAATATTCGTCATTCATGAATACGTTCATTTTCGACATTTTCATCTACAAAGTAACTATTTTTATTATTTCATTCTTTTAATGTAGGTAACGAAAAGGTAGCTTTCATTCCTTAAGTTGAGTATTTTGGTGCGTGCTATACAGCATAATTAAACTTGGCCTTTTTGTTAAGCTTGCAGTTTTATTAGATGCTTTTATTCAAATGTACCCGCGTAATAAGATATAGCCGCCCTTTTATACAGAGTGTAACAAAAATAAGGTTATAAACGTCGCCAGCAGATAGAACACCTAAAATTAGTAGGGGTACTGCATATAACATTTTTTTGCCTAAAGTGATTCCTTAGTGAGATACATGGTGTTGAAGCTGAAAAAATAAATAACATTTTCTTTAAAATTTTTCGACTGCTTAGAGCTAATTTCATGAAATTTCGTATCCGTAGCTTTTTTGGGATGAGAAATTTGAATTTATCGACGATTTCGTTGTATCTTCTAGATGGCGCCACAAACGACGCAAATGCACTGCCAAAACATTTTTGTGCCACCGTGTATTTTACTTTGGGCTGAAAAAATCTTTTCCCCAAACTTTTTTGCTTATAAAGGTATACCTTGCTAATATCTCTAAAGCCAACCGTTTTCAATAAAAAGGCATTTAAATTTGTAAATGCATAAAAAAATTAGTTTAAAAGTTATCTTCAACTCCATTGAAGAACATTTTTTAAGACAGGTCAATAATAATTAGTTATTTTTTAGATTGTTTAGATTGGTTACATTGTTTAGATTGTGTTAGATTGATAGATTGTTTTTAGAAAGTATGTGCACGGCTCACCCCAGAAAGTCCTGTGCCCACCCCAGAAAAAAAACATCTATATATCATATCGGTAAGTCGCTGACTGCGTGCCTTTTTTTTGGATAACTCGTCCCTAAAATTGTACTGAACTTTTTTCTCATTGATCGAATTGAAAAATAATATCAGTTCACAGCAGAATTTAATTTTAAAATTTTTTCTACTATTTTGTTAAATTTAAAAAAAAAATACGGTTTTCAACAAAAACCGTATTAACTGAAACAAGATTTTAACAGTGTACGTTTAGTAGAAAATAATCGAAAAGTCAGTAGTAGGCAATGAATTTATCTTTCAAACTTGTCTGTTAATTTTATTTCAACAATTGCCTCTGATTGCTGTTGAAAAAATATTAATTATTATTTTTATTATTTATTTGTGTTTTTTACTTAATACAATATTCGCTTATTTAAAAGCTACCTAGGTACTTGTTTTCTTTTTGTAGAATTAGGAGAGAAGTGAAGTAAAATTTATTTGGCCAATTGTCAAATTTGGAAGATAAAGCCTTACTACTGACTTTTTGATTATTTTCTAATGAACACTGTTAAAATCTTGGATCAGTTAATACGGTTGTTCTTGAAAACCATAAAGTTTTTTAAAATTTAACAAGAGTAAAAAAAAATTTAAATTAAATTCTGATGCTGTGAATTAATATCACTATTTTTCAATTCGGTCAATCAAAAAAAAGTTTGGTACAATTTTAAGGGTGAGTCATCCCCAATGAACACCTTGTAGTGCTTCAATTAACTTTAAATCATAGTCAAAGAAGACCAGTAATAAACCTAAATCATGTACCAAATTTGGTTCTTCTGCGGTAAAGTGTTGCTGAGATATTATTTTTTTTAGAAATTTAGGACCTCACTTTGGAGGCTAATAACTCCTCAGGTGTGCAACCTTGTATATTATAGGCAAGTTTGGTTAAATTACAATATTTTGGACACCCCTACATGCACCTGCCCCATGTCGGTCTTATGCGGTAGCGGGACACCCTGTATAATGAAAATTGTGACCCAATTTGTTGTCACCACCAAGTCATTGTTAAAGAAAATTCCCCTATAAACATCCAAATTCCGCTGCTACTATTGGCAACACTGTAATTTGATTTAAATCGGTTAACCGGTATATTTTCATCCAAGTAAGCTATGTATGTACCACAAAACATCTATGTATGTACCATTGAAATAGGACCCTTTTTTCCATGCAACCTGAATTAAAATTAATAATTAAAAATATTGTAATGAAAATACATAACTATCTATACACAAAATTAGTCAAACAATAAGTGTTTCATATTCTTATCGGCCTATGTGAATCACAAAGTTTGTGGGAGTGTTTTATCAAATTTCATTCAAAGCGAATATATTAATTGTCAACAAGTCTCTATACTAACAATGTGAAATTTTGTAATAAGTTTAAGGTGGGCGCATCTTGAAAAAAAATATACCATTTCACGTTAAAAGAGTGAGTGTATCATATGCTTTCTTCGAATTAATTTTTTTATGCTGTCAATACCTAAATTTGAAAAAACTATACCATTTTTATATTATGAAAATGATTGCTTTATTCTCTAAATAATAAATATTGAAGGCAATTAAATCACGCTACAAATATAACTAACAACCTTGTTTATGTACAGCCCAAAAGGTAATCGCATCTTATAACTTTATCATTCAAAAATGTACTTCCTTGTTATCAAATTCGGAAGGAAGTAGAATAATTAAGTGACATTTAATCAGTAGCAACTTGTTTTATCGATTCTGTTAACGAAAAAAAGTTTCGCATTACAACACTATTTAGATGGTGTCAAACTGACTTGATTGTGGACGTGATTCAGCTTTAAAATTTGGTCAAGCATTTTAAAGTTATATCTTGTGGTAGCGTCGTTAACAAATAGTAGCAGAGTACTGAAACCAATAAAGAAACATAAAAGGGCTCAAGCAAGTATTCAGGATAAAAATATATGTTTTTTGTTATTTTTGCGTTAGGGAAACCAGTTCCCTTGTTAATTAGTGTTGGAACAATTATGGACTGTTCATTTGTTATGAGAACTGTCATAGTTTGGCGGCAAAATGTTGATGTTAAAAAAATTCTTTTAATAAAAGTTTTTCAAGGTGAGTCAGTATTTTTTAATGAAAAATATTAGCAATAAATTATATATTTTCGATATGTTCGATAATACCTAACAGGTAGGTGCTTTTCCAACTAAACTGACACTAGTCATTCATAAAAAAATATTTGTTTAGAAGTGACTCAGTACAAATAAAGGCAATGTGAGAAAATCTTGATAAAAAAACGTGCTTATAAGTACGATAAAAAGTACCTACCTGTCACTGATATAGATTGATATACGATAATCATTTAGATAATATTTTTAGACTGGCATAAAAATATTTTTTTTCAATTATTTTCTAAAATCCTTATAAAGAGCAAAACTTTCTGCATAGAGAAATAAGGCTTTTTTTCGCGAGTGAAGTCGTATGTTGTAGTATGTGTAGTATGAGTGAATATTACGTTTTTGCGAGAATAGTCAGTCATTTAAACTACTATGTGACGTCACAAGTTTAGATCAAATGACTGAACTCTTCACCCTTCAGCTGAATATTCTGTTGGTATATTCAACTAGTATTGTCAGCTGGTAACTTAACCTTTTTCATTTTGACATTTTGTTTGAATGAGTATAAAAATCGTTCAGCAAAATGATGGATTCTGATATGGTTGTGGAAGTGGCCAGTTTAAATTTAAACTTTAGAGGCACAGATGTTTTAGTAAACATAGACGTTGAAACAGCAAATATTTTACTTGATGGTGAGATTAATTTTTTATATGGGACATATTTGCAATCCACTTTGCTTCAGGATTATCCTTTTTTTTTGTGACCTAGGCCAGAGATAATATTGGTGGGATCATTTGTAATTCAAGTCTTTTTCGTATGAATTACATAAAAAACCGACCTAACCTTCCATTCTCTTACGATAACGATTATGTCGAATATTCGCATATCTTGCAACGTCAGAATCTACATACTTTTCACGCTTTTTAAATTTGCCACTTAAAAATATTCCAAAGCATTGATATATTCCTTCAGTTTTATTTGAAGCAAATACATATATTATATAGTGAGATATAACACCAATTCCCACAACACTAGATTACTGGAAGCAATAAATGATGACAAATTATGGTTACTGGTTAGAAGTTAAAACCCATATGTCAAAGTCGTCAAAGTACATACTACATATCACTGAATAGTGAATATATACATTTTCGCCATCTGTTCAGGTTAGACAAGGTTAGAAATAAGATTAAAAGAGATAGAAACAGTAACTACAAGTCAGATGTATTCACCAATATTCACTCGCGAAAAAAAGCCTATAATGTCAGTACAGAAAATATTTTCGACACCATTTATTAGTGACATCAGTAACGTCAAAATTAAAAAAATTATATACCTACGTAAACAAAAAAGAAATGGTAAAAATTTAGTAAACGACTTTTTGCGATTTTGATAAAAAAGGCAAAACAGTTTAAAAAAAAAAGTTTATCTACCTTCCACAGAGATAATACATTTTATTTATTCCGTTATTGAGTTCTACAGACCTTTTAGTTTTATTTTTACCAATTTGCAATGCCTTTAAGTTAATTCGAATTTAGATAACTGCTGTGTAATCGAGAAGGTAGGTACTTTTACAATTACATACAATGTTGTCGCTGTACAGGGTGTTTGGTAAGTTGATGCATTCCTTGCAGGAAGTTATAGTACAAGTGATTTGGGATATATTTCCTTAATATACCATATTCCGAAAGAGCTTAGTTTTCGATCTACAGGGTGTTAAAGTTTTAATAAAAAATGCAAATTTATAAATATTGCGAAATCCGCTCAGAATATTTTAATGAAATTTAGTTAACAACAATACATGTTTTACGATAAAAATATTGTTTTCAGTTTCACCAGTGGCGTACCCAAAAAAATGACACGCAACTGATTTTTTTAAATAAAAATTATTTTTGAATTCCTTGTTCAATTTGGAAGAAAAAAGGTATTTCGTCTAAATCTAAAAAACACATTGAAAAAAAAAATGAAAAAATTAATATTTCTCAAAATACGTTCCTAAGTTATTTCGTACAAGAAATTTATATAGACCGCGTGAGATACAAAATGTCACTAATATTATTAAAAAAGAAATTTTAAAATGGAATGCTAGCTAGTAAATTTTGTAGCTCATCCTATATCCTGTGCTTCCGATAGAAATTTTATATAAAATTTTTTGATTTTCCAAAGTTTTGGAACCCTTTATCTGCAGGACAAGGCATTTCAGTGTGAAGGTACAAAAATGAACCGGGCTCTAGATCCGGTCAAAATAGTACCAAAACTCTAATAAATATTTTTTCTATCGCACACGCCCACTGAGAACAAGATATTAAATTATAAAAAATATATTATTTATAGCCATAAGTTTAAACTCCTTCAAGACATAAATTTCTTCATTAATTTAATATCCCGCATCTAAGTGGGCGTGAGTAAAGAAAAATTACAAATAGAACGTGGCAAATTTCTGTGTGTTCACACTGGGACACCCTGTATATCCTAAAACTTTTACTAAGGCCACACAATAGGTGTGTGGATGATAACAAATAATTGTAAAATTTGCAGATAAACACATTTTGAGCCTACCACCACCCGCTGTGAAACTTCAGATAAGATAGTTTGAATCGAATTCTGGCGCACGCAGCAGTGCATCGCGATCGCTTTGCTCTGAGGCTGATTTTTTCTTCGACATGTGCTCTATCAGGAACTATGCAAAAGGCTATACCAAAGTCGAAAAGTAAGTAAACAAGACTGATATTTTTTGAGTACCTATACGGGGTGTTCCTTAATGATATGCGAATATTTAAAGGTGTGATTCTATATGGAAAATTAACGATAGCTTGCTTTATAAACTATGGCCCAAAAATTTTCCGTTGCGAAAACACGTAATTTTTAGCTCTAACAGTGGCGTGCGTATGAGCACTGACTGATATTTTTAAAGAAAAAAAATGATACGTCAATGGTTTTTTCCCAAATAAAATTATTTTTGAAATCCCTGTTCAATTCGAAAGATAAGAGGAGTTATTTCTTAAAGTTTTTTCTTTCATCACGAAATAATACAAACGTTAAATGTTAAACATGATAAACATTTTTGTAAATATTGTTTTCAACAAAATAAATGATATTTTTAAAACAAAACAGAAAAAATTCGTTTTCAAAAAATGTATATTTTTTATTATCTCTTGTATTTTTCACTTCATTTTAAAAGTATTACTTTAATTTAGATAAATTTAACATTTTTCTAAGACCCCTATTAAGTTCAAACAAAGTTACCACTAATTTAGATACGCAAAGGAGAACTAACCTCAGAGAAAAAATTCTTAACTAACAATATTGCCGAAAATAAAATGGGGAAATGGTTAGTGTCTTATCTATTGCGACTATTTCTGTGAATTGGTCTTTGTCAAAAGTGATGTTAAAACATGATATTTATCGAATTATTTAATGTTTTCAGTTTTAGATATGTATTTTTTAATCATTTTTAGATTTATTTTTATTTTTAATTTAATAAAAGTTTAGGACGAAACAAAGTAACATGTAAGTGAGGTTTCATAAAACTTCTTCGTTTCCTCAAAATCTGTACCAACAAATGGAACATGGAAAAAAACAAGACTCTTTAATGGTATTTTTAGCGACCTCAAAGTTTTAATTAAACAATTTCTCGAACAGATTTTGGTATATACAGATTATTTATAATATTTAAATCACCGTGTTACATAGAGCCCCAAAGAATCTTTAGGTATACTTAGAATCTTTCATATCTATTAAATTGGATTGTAATCATTTTTAGGGAATGCTCACTTTAGAAATAAAAAGCAGGGAAATTAATAAAGAAAAGAAACAATAGCAATAGAAACACCTATAAATTACAATCGAACTGATTAGTGATTTTTATTAGGTCCGCCAAACAATAAATCATACAATTTTATTTATAAACATACTACTGCATATTTTTTTATGTTTCATATAGCGAAGATACTAAATAAACCATTTTTAAATCACCCCTTCCGAAACAAATGGTACCTGTTTGTTGATGTATAGGGCGTTTCGCAGAACCAAAGGTGCACGTAAGAGATCCTTATGGTGTTTCAATGTAACCTACCTTTTATCAAGTTGCTTCATTTAGCTGCTGTAAATGCTTGAGAGTTGAATAAACTCCGACTGCTCCAATCGCACTAATCCACGTTTAATAAATCACAGAAATACTCATTTGTTATAAATTAATACACTACCTTTATGGTAAAATAATCTTTATAGCTTGGCTTTCGCGTCGTATGATCCTAAAGTAGTATAAATTAGGTACACATTTTTATTACCTGTGATTGTGACTGATCTAGATAGAAGCCAGTATTAAACTTTTAATTCCAGTGGTGATTATTAACATTGTTATCGTTTATAATGACTTCTTGAATTGTACTACTACGCTTTTGGTTGTACAACAAACCAAAGCAAATCCTTTTAATGACGACGTTGTACTCAATTTTTCAAAAAATGAAAAGATTTTAAAAGATCTGGGTTGAATGTTGCGGTCTTAAATGTATATTGGTAAAAATTGGTGCCACCGAATGATCAATAAAACAGTCGTACCTGGCTGATTTTTGTTAAATAACATGTCAGAATCCAAGAAAATTGCTCTTCGCGTGACATCATGTGTCAAGCGAAGTTTTGCCAGTTTTGTTTCCCTCTAGCGACTGAATGAGAAGTAAATTATGCTTAAACATTATATTTTATGATAATAAAGTAGGTGCTTGCTCTGTCGCATTTCAGCATTGTCGATAAAGATGGTATCACTGAAGAAAAAGTTGAAAACTATAAATTTGTCGTCGATATTTTGGCGAAGGCGCCGGTTAAAATGGAAATAATGTATTTTTGATTTGCTTTGTCTCTAATAATGATCTTGCATTTGAAATAATAATATATATACTAACATTAACCCTTGTAACGAGCGTTCAAATAAAAACGTGGTCGAAGTTTGCTCTGACACATTGGACGTAGGGAAAAAGCTTATAGCGACCTACTTAACCTCATTTCCCAACGAGCTGTATAGCAGCTGTCAGTTTCAATAACGTTAATGACTATATAACTTTATTTTAAAGAATAATCGTGATAACAATAACAAACAATTAAAGGAGCTGCGGAAAGTGTCCCCCTCCTTGTTATAACAATAAATTAAAGCAGCTGCTGAAAGTGTCCCCCTCCTTGTTCCAAGCACTTTTCACACCTGTTCCTCAAAGAATTAAAGACATTTTCTAAGATGCTCGGGGTATTGTTAATTTCACGAATCTTGTCTATAAGTCGAGCCTGCAGATGGTTTAAATCAGGAATAGGCAGTTCAAAAATAGTGTTTTTAAGGTAAGGCCACAAAAAGAAATCACACGGCGTAATATCACATGACCTCGGTGGAAATTCATGTTCAGCATTGAGACTTATTAGTCGATTTTGGAAAACTTCCCTCAACATATTCATCGTCTCGCCTGCCGTATGTGCCCTTGCGCCATCTTGTTGAAAGTAAAAGTTTGTAATTTCGTTTTCTTCCAGCTGGTTAACAAAAGGAGCGATAATTTCTTCTCTATACCTTTGCGCAGTAAGAGTACCATTAAAAAAAATAGGTCCATAAATCCTCCTTCGATTGAGAGCACACCAAACTCCAATTTTTTGAGCGTGTAGAGGGCCCTCGACAAAAAAGTTATCTGGTTTTTCAGAAGACCACATTCTCATATTCTGTGAGTTTACGTAACCACTTAAATGAAACCAGGCTTCATCAGAAAAAAAGGTGATATTATGAAGTTCACCGTAGTTGTTTAAAAACCATTCACAAAATACAGCCCGTCGCGGAAAATCAACTTCATGAAGTTCTTGCTGACAAGTTAAACGATAGGAGAACAAACGCAAATCTTTTTTTAACACTGTGTGGCAGGTACCGACTGATACTCCCACCATTTGTGATAAAACACGTACAGAAGTTCTTGGCGCATTTTCCATTATTTGTTGGACATTTTCTTTTAATTCTTCAGTCCGCTTTTTAGGTCGGCCGCTTCCTTCTTTTCTTGTTACACTGCCCGTTTCACGAAAAACATTAACACAACGCTGAACTGCACTTTGAAAAATTTTGTACTCAACAACGCCGGGAAATTGATTTTGAAATTCTATGAAACATTCCTCAATAGAATACTTCCATATTCCATCAATCTTGCGTCCATTTCTAAAGTAGGACTCTATGATAAACACTTTTTGTTCTTGAGAAAACACCATTTTAAACGCTTTTTAAAACGAAAATATTCAAATTGATAGCGGCGATATAGCGCTTTGACAGATGACGTTTAAGTTCATTTGCTATACGCTACGCCCTACGTCCAAATTTTCAGAACCAACTTGACCACGTTTTTATTTGAACGCTCGTTATTTAGAATTAGGGAAAGATAAACTATAACATTTGTTGAATTTAGTATACAAGTATTGAAGAATGTGATTTTCACGAAAGAAAGATTTCATATTTTATCTTGAGAGTAAACAGATAAATAGAATGATTACAATGAATCTTGAGTGAACAAATTTCCGCTGATGACCAAATCAAGCGTTTTGCGAAAAAAAATATCAAGAGACAAAAAAGTTTCTAAATTCAATGGCTTTCTAGCTAACTAATAATTAAAAAAAATCAAATATGCAACCAAATTTATCTGGTTCCAAAGACAAGGGGGCCCACGAAAAAGTGTCTTATGGGTCATGTCATAAAACCCCTGTGTACCAAATTTAGTGATTCTCGTACAACATAGTTTTGAGATATAAAAAAGACTTCTTAGAGGCAGATTTCAGGAGGCTGTAACTCCGAAAGAGGGGGCCAGTTGACAAAAAAATACGGGTCCCCTAAATTTGTCTTAAGAATCTATAACCAAATTTTGTTGCATTAATTTCGGGGCACCCTGTATATGTACATGGGTAGCTAATAATGAATCTCTCTCACGATATTGTTTTATCTCTTGAAACGCCTTTTTCAAGATTTAAGGACGTAAACCACTGTTCTAAACAAATTCAAAACGCTGGTCAAGAAAAATTTAAAAATATTATTAATTATGCCAAAAATATTACTGGACTACCAAGTAAACGGGGCAAAAGTTGTAACGANTTGAATTTAGTATACAAGTATTGAAGAATGTGATTTTCACGAAAGAAAGATTTCATATTTTATCTTGAGAGTAAACAGATAAATAGAATGATTACAATGAATCTTGAGTGAACAAATTTCCGCTGATGACCAAATCAAGCGTTTTGCGAAAAAAAAAGAGACAAAAAGTTTCTAAATTCAATGGCTTTCTAGCTAACTAATAATTAAAAAAAAAATCAAATATGCAACCAAATTTATCTGGTTCCAAAGACAAGGGGGCCCACGAAAAAGTGTCTTATGGGTCATGTCATAAAACTCCTGTGTACCAAATTTAGTGATTCTCGTACAACATAGTTTTGAGATATAAAAAAGATTTCTTAGGGGCAGATTTCAGGGGGCTGTAACACCGAAAGAGGGGGCCAGTTGGCAAAAAAAATAAGGGTCCCCTAAATTTGTCTTAAGAATCTATGACCAAATTTTGTTGCATGAATTTCGGGACACCCTGTATATGTACATAGGTAGCTAATAATGAATCTCTCTCAGGATATTGTTTTGTCTCTTGAAACGCCTTTTTCAAGATGTAAGGACATAAACCACTGTTCTAAACAAATTCAAAACGCTAGTCAAGAAAAATTTAAAAATATTATTAATTATGCGAAAAATATTACTGGACTACCAAGTAAACGGGGCAAAAGTTGTAACGATTTAGAAATATTTTTCCCCTTAATTAAGCACCTACTCCTTTTGGGAATTTACATGACTTATTTTTTTTTTGCTTTAATAGATTCCTCAAAATGTCCCAAAAAATCGTTTCAATGTTTATTACAAATGTATCCAAACGTTTTTGAAATAGATAGGTTGGAAACGAACTTAATATTTTGTACGGAGACGAACAATTTCGTAATTTAGAAGTTCAAAAAACGATAAACATATTATACAAGAAATTAAAAGTGGTATTTTCGGAAACATACACATTAATTAGCTCAGTTTTAACAATTAATGCCACAAGTGTCTCGGTAGAAAGAAACTATTTGTGTCTTAAGCGCATTAAGACTTAGAAATACGATGACACAAAAACGCTTAACTTATCAGTGATGACGATAGAAAAAGAACTATTGCCGATCCTCAATTTTATGAAGAAATTATAAGTAAATTAGCAAATTTAAAAGATGGACGAATACACCAGTTTTATAAAAACATTCACTATGTTTTTTAAAAATTTTGTTAAGAGTGGAGGCAAACGAAAAGCTGCCGGCGTTCTTTTAGGTATATGTAAATACTTAAATAATTTGGCTGGCTATACCTTATGAAAAAAGCCACGGACCTCACTTATTCACAATGTCACGAGCCGCCACTGGGCTAGATAAATTATAACTTCTACTGAGTTTAGTAATCAAGTACCTAATTAAAAAATGTGATTTGTAGGAAACGAAAGATTTTATATTTTATCTAGAGAGTAAACAGATAAATAGAACGATTACAAAGAATCTTGAGTGAACAAATTTCCGCTGATACCCAAATCAAGTACTCCTAAGTATTTTCTAGAGATCGAATTGTAAATATATAAAAAATATGTATAATTATACGGGCATTGCAAAATAAATACTTGTATCTCGGATTTTGTTAGTGGGAGCCAGAGTCCCCCACTGTCCCCCTTAGCCACGCATTGATACAAAATATCTCGAATTTCGATAATGCTATATCTTATTTATTTACCTAGATGTTATATTTGCAACACATCTTTTTAAGAATTGAACATAATACATTTAGGTATAGATATGAAATATGGAGCACCTTTTCGCACTTTGGCTAGTTTTTGGGCTATTTTTGGGCCTATGTCACAAGTTTTTAAGGTTTTTTGGCACTGATTTTTTAGCTTACATTTATCCCTTATCACCTTTGTCGCAGCTATAGACCAAGAAATAAAGGTGAAAAATCATGGAGAACTCGTAAAAATTACTGGGCGTGATTTTATTGTTGGAAAGTCTTGTTAATGATAATACAAGAGGCGTCTCATCAAATGGGTCATGAAAAAAGTATAGAGTCATTGTTTTTTATCAACAAATAGGTCAAAAATTCGCCATTTTTCGTTCTGCGCGTTATTGTAAAAAAAACTATTAATCTTAGCAAAAAAGTTCAACATACGATTTGATCTAGAGAAACGCATCTTTAAAATGAGACTTTATAAGTTAAAATTGCTTTATAAACAAAAAAGTTATTGCAAAATTAAACGGAAAAAGTGTGTTTTCTTTAATTGCTAATAACTTTTTAAATAATTAATAAAATCTTACCAAACTTTCCCAAAATGTGTGTTTTTATATCCTTAAGAGATGTGCAAAAGATAGGCTCGATCGGTCAAATAGCTTTTGCAAAATTCCATTTATTTATCCCATTTTTGCAAAAAAGCCCATTTTCAAATGACTATTCCGGGGGTAGGGTTATGACTAAAACATTCTTTTTGGGCTCATTTTCTTCGAAGGGACACCAAGTAAGTAAAAATTATTATTTTTTTTTAACCTATTGGTCGAAGAAACTTTTTTTTTTAATTTGTAGTTTTTTTACGAGCTTTTCGAATTTCTTTCAAAACTAGGTTATTTGTACTATATTTAGAAGGAGGCGTGCAGTTTTGTGTATA
The DNA here is from genome assembly GCF_000390285.2 of Anoplophora glabripennis. NCBI lineage: Eukaryota > Metazoa > Arthropoda > Insecta > Coleoptera > Cerambycidae > Anoplophora > Anoplophora glabripennis. The sequence goes on along the minus strand of NW_019417686.1, from coordinate 15,241 downwards.
GGTAAGTTAGACTAAATAGTCTTATTTTCATCCAAGAAACCTGTTGTAAAGCGTTGTCCGTCCTATTCAGGGACACCCTATATACATATAACTAATTTAAATCATCCCAAAACGAGTAGTTACTTAATTAAAGGGAAAAATATTTCGAAAATATTTCTAATACGTCGCTAATTTTATCCCGTTTACTTTGTAGTCCAGTAACATTTTTCCCAAAATTGAAAATATTTTAAAATTTTTCTTGTTTTCTTAATTCAGAAATTATTTGACTAGTTATTTTAATTTGTTTAGAACAGTAGTTTACGTTATTAAATCTTGAAAAAGTGTTTCAAGAGATAAAACAATATTGTGAGATATATTCTTTATTAGCTACCTATGTAGCTATGTAAAATAAATATTTATTAAATTATGTTAAATTTAGTCTTACTTTCTTTTGTTATAATTAAGTTGTTTCTTATTTACTTTAAATTAATACCTGCCTTGTCCTTATCCTTAACGTCTTTATCCCTCACACGGACATCAGACACTACCTACGTACTATGCGACGCGTGCATTAACCGCGAACTGAAACTATAAGCAGCTTTGAGCCGGCCTCACTTCCAACCTAAATCACGTTATTTTAACCGCCTCGCGTGGAGGGGAACTGTATCATATTGTAGGCAAGTGTGACGCGCCTACAAGCAAATAATTCCTGACCTCACTGTGGTGAGGACTAGTGGGGAGTAACAGTAGCCAATGCCGCCGGGCCGATGGAAAGATCCGATCTTAGCCGGCATCCAGCTATAAAATTTAGCGTGGTAACTCTTCTACTTGGTAATAGGCGGCAGTTCTAGTGGTGGCTTTATTGCCAAATGATAACTGCCATATAAATTCGATGCATTCAATTATGTATTTAAAGAGATATGGAACTTATCTTTTGATTGGAAATCACAGTTGTGATAAATGCTTAATAAAATAAATTAAATTAGAATTAAAACTACGAATTTACCTAATTAATTATTTATTTTATATCACCTTGGAATGGAGGAATACAAAAACTTGAAATTAATGTTTTTAGATTTNGCTCTTGTGCATAAACAAATTATCGGAATTTAATCGGACTTTTTTCATTTTATAGGCTTATTTAATACCTACCTTTTTTGTATAAACTTTTTTTCGCTATGAATAATAGCTTTTTTACGTGAGTCAAAAAACCACTTTTCCATAACTTTGACCACTGTTAAAACAAAGTTTCCCAACTAGCCTCGAGTTGATTTTTTGATATTTTATTTATAACAGGTTTCCGAACAATATTCCGCAGAGAAACTTCTAATAGTATTTTTTCCCGAAACAGGCTCTTTCATGTCTATAATGACTGGGCTATATAATTATTACCAAATAAAAGGCACTTTTTTCCCTAATAAACAAATAAAATAACTACGTGGTTTTTAACTTTTGAAGGAAGTTATATACACCATTCGAAAGCTCGTAAAGAACCCTACAAATTAAAAAAAAAACAAGTTTCTACGACCAATAGGTCCGGAGTTAGCAACTTTTTTTTAAATCACGTTATAAACATTAAGACCTGAAATTTTAACATTTTGTAAATGAAGGTTTAAACTTTATGCCCTGTTAATTTTAATCGAATTTGTCCATAATTGATCAATCCAGCGCGCGTCAAAGTAAGGGTACGCGGCAGTAGCCCTTCAGGGAGTGGTGGTGGGGGGATCTTCCTCTCAACCAGGAAAAAACTGACAATGTCAAATTTGTAATATCTCAGCTTCTATGTAACGTAGAACCTTATTTTTTTTTTAATTTGGGATAGCTCGACGAAAAAATTACTTCTGGATTATTTCTACGCTCGTTTTGATTATTATTCATTGTCTTTTGTTTATTCAGTACATTTTAATAATAATAATTATTATTATTATTGTTTTTTTTATTAATATGTTTATTGCAAATAACCATAACCTTCTAACATCTCCACAAACAAGGAAACCAATCAGTGGAACAGTTAATATAATTTCAGCATTCAAAGTGACCAAAATGCGATACAATTTTATCCTCCCCAAAGCCACGCCGTGGAACACGAAACATCTGGCCTAATCGATACAAAAGCGCCTTACTCCAGATAAACGGATCGGTTCGAAAAAGGCGCTCGGCATCGCGACGGCGGCGCCTCAGTATCCATATATCGAACGGACCGGCGGCCGGTGTCAAAAAACACGTTTAGGCATGATTCGATTTAATTATATAATGCTCTTCGCAAGCAGAGCTTTCAGGAGTTTCAGGCGGATCGGCAGATAGCAACGACCAACCTGGTAAGGTACGCTTTTCTTTACCTTCCCGGCTTGCTAGAATCTCGCGATTTTTCGTCGGGATGAATGTAGAGGTTACCCTGTTGCTAAGTAGATTTTTTCTGGCACGTATCGCGGTGGCTGTAGCTTTAAAATAGTACTTGGAACAAAACTGTTTCTTTTTAAAGAATCATATGTTAGTCACTTTTTTATAGAATACCTACTCGACCAAGGAAGATTATAATCTAAATATAAAAAACAATTTTCAATCAATTAACTTTAATCTCTAGTCAAAAGGTGAGTTAATTCTTCAATACTTTTTATTGTTTTGTGCTCTATTTATATAAGATCAATCTCGAATTACACGTCATTATTAATATCCAAAATGTTTACGTTCGTTATCAAATACTTAGGTACGTTATTTAAAAACACCTATATATTTTTATTTTAGATAAAAATTATCAGATGTACCCAGTTTTATTTTGTAATCTTTCAATCAACTTTGGACCCTAAAGATTTGGCTACTTTAATCTAAAATCTTTGATACAGAATGTGTACTGCCAAAAAAATTATTCCATATATAAGCTAGTCGATAATAATTTTGAAGTAGCATTCTCTTAAAACTGGAATTGATTGAGTATTAAATTACATATAAAATTACACAGCATGTTAAAACTTTGACTGCAATAATTTTGATAGGTGTCAGTATACATTAAAAAAACCTTTTTGGAAAACTATCATCAAGAGTTGACATTTTCATTAAATTTTCAGTTGACAAAGTCAACTTAGCTCCAAAATACTTTTATGTTCTAGAACGCCAAAGTCTTTTTCGTTCAAGAACATAAAACAAATGTCAAAACAATATGTCATTTTTTCTAAACTTATTTATGATTTTATTAATTAAATAACATATATTTTAAGTAATATAACATTTCAATACAAAACGGTAACTATTATAAACAGGCCGATTACAAAATATTTTGTACTACATGTAAACTGAAAGTGTCGATATTGTAGCGAGTTAAATTTATGCCAGATCCAGTGCTGTCAGTTATCGTAGCTTTTAGTTCTGGGTGTTGCTGCTGCTGCTGTATTTGTTTAAGTTTACTGCGCACGTTGTATTATTGGCAAATTCCGCAGGCCCTGCTGAAGATTGTAACAATTTGTTTGCGAGTGCAATTAATTTTATTTCGTATACAATATTCTATACAGTACGCGCCTAAAGTATGGAATAAATTCAGTAAAAACGGAACAAATTTGTTTTGGGAAAAATCCTCGAACAGGTCGATTTATAATTTAAAAAAATACATATTTTTGCATAAAATGCGATTTTCAGCCGTCATTTGTTTTCGAGTAATGACGTCATCGACATTTTTTTTAAATAGCAACCCCCTATTTTTTTTCTTGTTTCTGATAGATCGTTTGATTGTCGATCCGACAGTATTAAAATGTTGCCATCTTACATAGGAAAGTTTTCGAGTAAATGACAGTTGAATGTTAGGAAACCCAAATCAATTAAAATATAGCAAAAACGTTATCAAATTTAGTTTTTCGAAATGCCTGAAGTTTTTTATGGATCACGTAGGTGTAAATCTTTACAAAGTGTCACTGTCATACCGACTTTCTAAGTATTGTCAATTTTCTCTTTCGTTAGAATTCTGGACTTTTTTGTACGGTATCCAACTGATTTTCTGTTCAAATATGGTATTACTTTTGGAAACTTTCTGATATTTATATTTTTTTGGAATTCAGTGTACTTTTTAACATGGAATAATGTCGAAGGTTTAATTTTATTAATTTTATGTTCGAAATATGCCAATAATGCCGCTTCGTACACTTTTTGAATTTTCTTCGACCTATGTAAGCCAACTCTTTGAATTCGCTGTAGGCAATCTCGTACTGTCTTGACAATTTTTTGGGGATTAATTGTGAAACAGCTCTTTGTGCCGCTTCCAATACTTTCCCTGGTAAATGTTCGTCTTCGCTTTCCGAGCTCATTTTAAATTTAACACTCTTAGAATATAAATTACAATATATAATTCAAACACGGTTCAATCGATTCCAAATATAAATTAAATTTTTGTATATGTATAACATAATTGTCTTATTTTATTCATATACATGACCTGGATCCTAAACGCAACGATTCCGAGAAAAAAAAATATCAAAGTCTTCAAGTTGATGTAAAAATGTTCGATTAATTCAGGAATCTCTAAATAATTTTGTGCATAGGATACCATAATGCTTACTATTTCTCTGAATTTGTTTATGTTACTTTTAGTAAAATAACTAGTTTTGTGAATCGATAAAATTCGATAAAGTTGATATAGTGCAATATGACAACAAGCGACGGAATGACATTGATGTGCTGCTAGCAAGACGATTGCTTTTTCCAGTGGTAGATATAAGCTACAAAAATGAAGTAGCTAAGCCTTGAGATAATTTTTTTTATGATACCTTGATATTTTATTTACGTGATGAGCATTTTAGGAACATTTTTAGAATCGTTAGAAATAGTTCAATACCATTATTTACCATTTACCAAATATTTCATGTATTAGAACTATTACACATTTAAAAAACGATATTTATTCATGCATAGGAATGTTTTTTACGGTTTGTGTCATTTTCTTTGGTTGCAGAAGCCCTTCGAATGGAATGGAAGCCGATGAAACCAAGGTGAGGGTGCCCTCGGTGCTGTGGATACCCCTGCTGATATGCGGCGCCTTCCTCTTCTTCGTAGACGTCTTCCAAATAAACTACGACTCCCTGGTGTCCACCAGGGAACCCATCAGGGACCTCTTCCCCGAGAAGAAGTTCCTCGCCGGTTTCGCCATCAACACCCCGGGTTGCAGGATACCGTACATGGACCCCTTCGACGAACACATCAGGAAGTTCATAGAAGAACCCAAAGTGCCAAAGTGTAACAAGGGCATACCTGCCTTGTACCAGTCAAACCTAACCTCGATATACCTGGTGAACTCTTCGCTAGTATTCTACAACATCACCGACCGCAGCGAGCTGAGGTGTTGCTATAGCGCGTTTTGGAGGCAGGAACCCAAACGCAACCAGAACGACGACAGAGTGAAATATAGTAAGGAGTGTGTTATCGTGAGTGAAAGTGTTAACATCAGTGAGGAGTTTATCAGAGTCCTGTGCACGTACGACAACAACACCGTCTACAAGGACATGTTTTCCTTCGTTCCACTAAAAAATGCCACCGCTGCTTCCATGGCTGACCCGAAACCACTCAACGTGCTCGTGGTGGGCTTAGATGCAGTATCCAGGCTCAACCTCCACAGGCAAATGCCCAAGACCCTCATATACCTCAAGCAACTTCAAGTAGTGGAACTGCTAGGTTACAATAAGGTGGCCGACAATACTTTTCCTAACCTCATCCCGGTGCTGGTGGGGATGACAGAGGGGGAACTAAGGAACAGCTGCTGGACCTCCAACAAGGACCATTTCGACAAGTGTCCTTTCATTTGGAACGATTACAAGGCCAAAGGGTACACCACGGTGTACGGAGAGGATTCCTCGTGGATGGGACTGTTTAATTACCAGAGGAAAGGCTTCACGAAGCAACCTACGGATTACGGTTATAACTTCTTCAGTAGGATCACGGAGAAGGAGATTGGGAACGAGCACAGCATGAACGTGGATCAATGCGAAGGTGCCAGGATGGTCTACAAAGACCTCTTGAACTACATAAGTAAGTTCGTCGTGACAATGGATACGAACAAGTTGCCTTACTTTGGCTTCTTCTGGGGCGCGAGCTTATCACACGACTACCTCAACAAGCCCAAGATGGGGGACGAAGACTATCGCGACTTCTTCAAGAACCTCTACGAAGAAGGCCACCTCGAACACACGGCTTTGATCTTCATGAGCGACCACGGCATAAGGTGGGGGGAGATAAGGCAGACCTACCAGGGTAGGATGGAGGAGAGGTTGCCCTTTGTAATCATGTATCTTCCGAAGTGGTACAAGGATACATACCAAAGGGCTTACATAAACTTGATGAGAAATGCGAGGAGTCTCACCACGCCCTTCGACCTTCACGAAACGCTGAAGGACCTCTTGAATCCCTTCAACTTGACCGAGGAGAACCTGGAGACTAATCAAACCTCCAGGGGGTACAGTCTGTTCAGGGAGATCACCCCTAAAAGGACCTGCGAGGACGCGGAAATAGCCAGCCACTGGTGCACGTGCCAGCAGAGCTTGGAGGTGAAAAACACCTCTGCGATCGTCGTACAAGCCGCCGCTTTCGCTGTAGAATATATCAATGAACAACTAGTAGGCTACGCGCAGTGCGCCAACCTTTCCGTGGACGTCATTTTGAACGCTAGATTGATGACGCACCTGGAACACATCGACGGCAAGAATAGGATCGAGGACTATATGATAACGTTGAGGACTTTGCCTGGTGAGGGCATCTTCGAGGTGACCGTGAGGCACTCCAAGGTAGGGGATAAGTTTCAGGTGATGGGATCCATCAGTAGGCTGAACCTTTACGGGAAGCAGAGCTCTTGTATCACTGACTTCCACTTGAAACTGTACTGTTACTGCAAGAGTTTGTTGTACTGATTTTTTTTTTGAGGTCTTGGTGGTTAGCCAAAAGTTTGTAACCGTACGGGTGTAGTGAAGATCTGAACCAGACGGTGTAAGTAAGAAGCAGTGGCGGCTCGTGGAGATTAAAGTAATTTTGATCTGGTCTCAAGTAGAGGACTTTCATGATAAAAATATTTCGAACTAATTTTGTGAAATAAAATAGGAGTGGTGTAAAGTGATAGATACAAATAGGTTTTTGTCGAAAATACCTCGATTTTTGCCAAAATTTAGTCCAGTAAACAAAGACACGTGAATATTAGGAAAAATTTCGTAGAATTGAACGAAGTTATCGAAAAACAGTTTTTTCATTTAAAAAAACTAAACATTTTAGGAAAAAATGCTTTAGACAAAAGTTATAGAACTTTTTATAACAAAAATTTTGAGCCCAGCCCTATATCAATTGATATACAAATGGAGGTATTAGTTATTGCAAAAAAAATGGTTAAATATTGCATTTTCTTAAAACTTCTCTATATTTAAAACGAAAAATGATTTTTTTTACGAAACTTTCAGAAGTAGTCTTTGGCAAGTGCATTTTTGTAAAATTGCAAAATATTTGAGAGTTTTGCAAACATTAAGTTTTTTGTAAAAAAAAATATTTTTTCAAGGTTCAATAAATCATACAGTAATGCACTTACGTGATCTATCTTGGCCTTAAAATTTTCTCTAAGACTTTCCTGTGCAAATTGTGCGCATAATTTGGAATATGCGAAAAATCTACCGAAACTTTCACTTCTTTTTGGGTCGAAAAATATAGATCTTCTTATCGATGAAATTTAATCGGAATGGCATTATTGCCATTTGAAAGCTGACATTTATTCACGAATTAAAAAAAATTTCGTCCTACAACCAACAGGAGCCGAGAAAATTGTTTTGCCATTTCTATTAAATTTCAACGATAAGAAAAAAATTGCATTTTTCAACCAAAAAGGAAGAAGTCGATTTCAGTAGATTTTTCGCATATTTCCAATTATATTGCAATATGCGCAAAATTTGCACAGGAAAGTACAACTCTTCGAGAAAATTTTAAGCCCAAGAAGGGTCACATAAGTGCAATAGTGTACGATTTATTGAAACTTAAAAAAATGTCTTTTTTTAGAAATACTCAATTTTTGTAAAAACTATCAAATATTTTGCAATTTCATAAAAATGCGCTTATTCTACAAATCAAGGACTACATATTCTGAAAATTTCGTAAAAAAATCTTTTTTCGTTTTAAAGATATACCTAGAAGTTTTAAAAAAATGCGATTTTTAGCCGTTTTTCTGCAATCACTGACACATTTGTTTATCAATTGACATGGGGCTGGGCTCAATTTTTGTTATAAAAAGTTCTACAACTTTTGTCTAAAACATTTTTTTTTTAAAATGTTCAGTTTTTTTAAACGAAAAAACTGTGTTTTTGCCAACTTTTGGACGCCATTTTGAAAATGAAGCCCTAACATTCAGCTGGAGTAAAGTAAAATTCAATTCTACGAAATTTTTCTTAATTTTTACATGTCTGTTTACTGAATACTGAACTAAATTTTGGTACGTAAAAATTCGGCATTTTGGCATTTGATTGGACTATTTCTCAAAATGTTCATTTATCTTGAAATTACAGCATTTCGAAATTTGAAAAATAGAACGATTAATGCCAAATTAAAATTTAATATCACTAGGAGGAAAAATTAATATCAATTTTGTTAATTATTATTTTTTTTCAATTAATTTCGCAAATTTCGTTCGAGATTTTTTCGTCATAAAAGTTGATGATCTGAAATCATCCCCCAGAAAACTGTAGCGATAAATGACCACTTTAATTTTCTCTTGTCCTCACTGGTAAGATGTGCTACTTGGAAAGGAATAGTAAAATAATTTTTTGTATTGAAGATACTTAAAAAAAACATGAGGAAATACACTACGCAACAAAATTTTTCATCGAAGTTTTGCCATTTTTCTAATGCGCATAGCTCCGTCAATTTTCATCGTATCAAAACGATTTTATGATTTTGTAGTGAATTATCTGCACTTTAAGAAAAAATCTATGCGAAATGAATGCGAATCGACACCGCATCTCCATGTCCTGATAAAACCCAAGCACTTTTTTTCTAAAAAAATTGATTGCTTAACGCGTTACCTGGATCGCCCCGATTTTTTTTCTAAAATAACCACCTTGACCATCGTAAAGTGCACTTTCTAACAAGCAATTTGAAAAAAAGTCTTTGCGATTTTTTTTGACCGAGTTATGCCACTTTGGAGATACTCGTACATTTTTAACGAATACCGCCATCAACATACTTCAAACTTCAAAATGGCATAACTCGATCAGAAAAAATCGTAGAGACTTGATTTTTTTTCAAATTGCTTGTTAGAAAGTGCACTTTACGATGGTCTAAGTGTGATTTTCGAAAAAAAAATCGGGGCGATCCAGGTAACGCGTCAAGCAATCAATTTTTTTAAGAAAAAAAGTGCTTGAGCTTTATCAGGACATGGAGATGCGGTAGCGACTCCCATCCATTTCGCATAGATTTTTTCTTAAAGTACAGATAATTTACTACGAAATGAAAAAAAAAACGTCTTGATACGACGAAAATTGGCTGAGCTATGCGCATTATAAAAATGGCAAAATTTCAATGAAAAATTTTGTTGCAATAATTTGGTTGCGAAGTGTAGTAATAAAAGAAAGTTATTGTTGGAATAGGAAAATTTTGTTTTCACGGATCAAACGGAAACATTGCTAGAGAATTTAAAGAAATATATATGAAAATTACAATTTGGGAGGTGGAATATAATATACCATAAAATTTCTCTTACTTTTTTACTTTTGAGTATTGTCTCATATAATGAAGTGAAGTAAATTTTCCTTAATTTAATATATTCTTTCATTTGTAGAAAAAAAAGTTATAATAGTATTATCGGGGGATTTATACAGGGCGTTCCGAATTTATCCACAAAAATTCAGGAAAGCGTAGAGGAAGTAAAAAAAGTTGGTGTCAAAACTCCACCGTTTTTTTAAATACAGGATATCAGAATTAAAAAAAAAGATATCTCCAAATATCTTCGAAGCAGATGAAGATATTGAAGCGAGATTTTGGGTAATGTATGTAAATGTACGAATAATATATTCAAAGTGAAAAATTTAAGCGTTAATTGAAATCAGTGGCGTAGATATTTTCCTAAAAAATTATGGCATGCTTATTGGAAAATAAATGTGTTTTTTCCGAATTGCCATTTTGTACCAAAACGAGAAAAGCTGTGCAAAAAAATTAAGTGATCATTATCGTTCAAAACAAAACTTGCATTTCAGGAATCACAAAAATATTTATTTTCCAGTGGCGTATCATAATTGTTTGAAGAAAAATGTGAATTCCTCTCGTCTACGCCACTGCTTTGAGCTGACACTTAATTTTGTTTCAATAACTTCAGTTGTTCAGACATTATATAGCGAAATGCTATTATTTTTTCTTCCTCTATGAATCCCTGAGTTTTCGGGACACGCTGTATATTAAAATTGGAGAAGGGAAACAATAATTGAATTCGTATCCATCCAACTTACTGTTTAATCCAATAGATGGCACCACGATTCGATAGCACACGAGAAATAAATAGTAAAAGAGAAATAAAATAACCATTCCTGGAAGAGGCAGGCGTTATTTTTAAAAAAATTCGAAGTTTTAGTAAATTGTTAGAAAATGTGCTTATTTAATTTTATAAATAAAATGAATAGGGAAAACATTTTCATATTTGATGTCCTGTATTTATTTATAAAAGGTGAGTCAGATTTAATGTGACATTACTTTTGAACATTCAGTATGTCGAGGGAGGAGCAGAAATGTTAATATGAAAAACCGTATTTATTTTCAAAAGTACGAACCTATACAAAGTGTCCACTATTTTTGAGCTGTACCATTGGAATCTCGGTTATCTTAAGAGATACAAGGTTAGTTTTGAAGTTATCAGCAAAACTTTCCGTTTTTTTTTTTTCGAAAACTAGAGCTGGACTATAACCCAGACATTCTAAGGTAACTTGTTTGTGGGTAATTCAAATATGTAAAATCGCATTAGCTCTGACGCCTAGCTACGAGGAGACACGACATTCAAAATTTGTTTTTTTTTTTCATAGGCACCATATTCGATATTCATATTTTTAAGCTCAGCACATTTTTCTGGTTACGATGACTTGTATTATGATATCACTTGCTTCTTTATTTCTGTCGAAATGCCAGTTTATCAATTTTTACAAAGAGTGCTTTGGAAACAAAACAACTATTTCTCCAAAGAAATTTTGACAGTTTCCTACGCTAAATCTTTATTGACAGGCTGATTGACAGTGTCAAACTTTAAATACGTAATTAAAAATGCAAGTTTGACATTAAGAGCAAGATGTGTTGTATTATTTACATTTTCATTATCTAAACTTTGACATTGTCAATGAAAATTAAACTAATGAACTCTCAAAATTTCATTCAAAGTAATAATAAGTATTGGATGTTTATTTTCCAAAGCACTCTTTGTAATAATGATAATTTGTTCTTAATATTGTTGTTATTTGTTATTAGTTTGTTAATGTTTGACAGAAACAAAGAACCAAATATATCAAACAGTGTATAAATAATAAAACAGAAAAATGCGCTTAATTAAAAAATGCCATAATGGTATGGGGGGCTAATGGGACGACATAAATAATGTAACAATGCCCGAGTTTAAAACGTCAACCTTTTCATTTCCTGAGATCCCAATGGTGCAGCACGAAAAATGAGACTCTTGTAATGAATAACTGCAAAAGAAAATGTTTCTTCCCATATAATTTTAAATATATGTACCTTTTAGGAAAATATTCCGATTGACTGTAATTTTTTTCTAGTTTGTTTTCAGTCAAAAGTAAAAAGAATTAAATTAATTATCGTAGAAAAATAATTTACTTATAATTATTATTAGAAATGTATCTGGCGAGCTCTATTGTAAAAAATTGCCATTGTGCAATGACTAAACTGAAAGAGAATAAAGCTAAAATACAAAATGTCCTGTAATCTAAATATATTGTAATTTTGGACTTCCGAAATATGTATACTATACTCGTAATATTTTATGTAATAAACTTAGACTGTATTGGACTGTATATCCAGCGACCTTTGAGGCCAATAACTGGTAGTTGTAGCGCTATAGTTTTTTAATTTATGTTTTTCGTATAGGATTTATTTTTTATACTTTTTGATCTTAGCTGTATGTCGGTAGATGAATTTAGGATAAGTTGTTAAGAGCACCCTACAGTCTCTAAGAAAAGTGCCAAATAATGGCAGATGTGACAAAAATAAAGGAGTCATACAGGGCGTTACTCAAAAATTACAGTTATAATTAGTTTCAATCCGGATAGATACTTTTAAAACACAATATGTCCTGTTTTCGTTAACATTTTGATGTCGAGTGCTACATATTTGCATATTACTTTTTTTTACAAAATTTATAGTCCTGTAAATAATTATTTCGTAATTTTTGCTTGATCATCATTTTCCCGCGAATATTAATATTTTTTTTTAGAGAGCGACTGAAAAATAAATGAACCACCCTTTATATAAAAAGTGTTTTTGGGATCCCTTTGTATTTATATAAACTTATGTGATACATAAAGATAAATTTTTGTTATTTGAAAAAGTTGTTTTATTTGTTCACCTATCCTGAAAAAACAGTATTTATATGAATATTCCCTTGAACAATTAAAGCGTGTCTGTGACTTTTTACTTCAGTACAATATCGATTCAGATATTTAAAAAATATTCAAGGAAAATATTTGAAATTCTTTGTTAATAAATTCCTTTGATATCGGATGAAAATTTTAAATATTCCCGATATAACTACAGGCATTTGTACATTACAAAAACGTTTAATTCAAAATATCTTATCGGCAAAAAATAATTTTATTTCAGTTATGTTTAATATGCTTATTTTTATATATTTTCTAAGGTACCTGTATACAGGGTGTCCCGCATAAGAACCGACACAGGGCAGGTGCATCTATGGGTGTCCAAAATATTGTAATTTAACCAAACTTGCCTATAATATACAAAGTTGCACCCCTGAGGAGTTATTAGCCCCCAAAATGGGGCCCTAAATTTCGAAAAAAAATAATATCTCTGCAACACTTTACCGTAGAAGAAGCAAATTTGGTACATGATTTAAGTTTATTACTGGTCTTCTTTGACTATGATTTAAAGTTAATTGAAGCACTACAAAATGTTCATTGGGGATGACTCACCCCCAAAATTGTACGGAATTTTTTTTTCATTGACCGAATTGAAAAATAATAATATTAATTCACAGCAGAATTTAATTTTAAAAAATTTTTTACTCTTGCTAAATTTTAAAAAACTTTATGGTTTTCAAGAGAATACGATCTATTTTACCGAAAATTTAGTTAATAGCTTTTTACCTGTATGTCTAACATGAAACTTGATTCAAAACCTGAAAGATCAATCATTTTTCCATTAATTGTGTATTCTTGTTTCATTTCGGTATCTCGATCCGTTTTCGAGAAACATCGATTTAACGAACACTATGTTCTGATAATGCGAGAAATTAAAAGCGAAAGAAACCAAGTGTTTCTTCGTGTTATTACAACAATTAACAATAAAACAAATGAAATTCGTAATAATGATTTAAAGTCAGTGTTCGAATAATCCACCGTTGACATTTACACACTTTACACAACGTTTTCTGAGAGATCTTCGAGTTTGAAACAACATATTGGGATTGCGTTTGACTTCGTTGGCAGCGATTTGTATTCTTTGCCACAACTCTTCACACGAAGCAATAAATCCTTCCAAATAGAAAAATGAAGAGAATTTAAGTCCGGACTTCTGGGTGGCCAAGTAAAAATGCTTCCACGGCTTGAAGAAGTTCCACTTTATTTAAAAAGAGACATGTGGTTCATGCATGACGGAACACCACCGCATTTTTCTTGGCCAGTCAGTGCATATTTAGATGCAGTTTTTCCAAATCGCTGGATTGGCCATCTAAGCATTTTTGCTTGGCCATCCAGAAGTCCGGACTTCAATCCTCTTGATTTTTCTATTTGGTCTCGAATGAAAGATATAATTTACAAATAATCTATTCTGGCTGAACGATGAGCTATTATTACATCTACAATTTACAGAGCAGCGAAAACGTGTCTTACGTGGGAAAATGGAGGTAACGAGGCATAACATGAAGCCTTAGCTGTTTTCTTTTACTCATGATTTCTGAATCATAACGCGTTACGATCCGAAAACTAGAAACCTAATTGGTTTCCATCGGATCGTAACACGTTATGATTCCAAAATCATGAGTAAAAGAAAAGGGCTCTTGTTTCGTGGAATAAACGGCACGCGTGTTTTGGATGTATCATGACAGGAGATTAAGTCAGTGTCACGCTTTTGGATTGATAACTAAAACAACACATGGTGATTTGTTTTCACTTTATTTACTATATGACAATGACTTGGATTTAGATACTATTTTAGCTTTGGACGTCGAATTAAGTAAAAAATTGCGATCTTTAATATTTCGGGATTAGTGATCTTTTAATCTAGTTGTCACCGTTACAGAAATAATCTTCAGGATTTTCTTGTATGGGCCAATATATGGCCCAGTAAATAAATTTATGTGTATATTAGTTTAAGATTAAATTTAAATATTTATACTAGAACACACTTCTTAAGACGGATTTTTCCATAGCTTTCGAAATATCAATAATGCAAATAAGTGTTCAAAATCAATTTTTCAATGTTTTCAAAATATTTTCGGTTATATAGGGTGTTCAATTTCTTCTGGACTTTTAACATTTTGGAAGACGTATTTGATGTTTAAAAAAATGGCGTTTATGGTCCTCAAAAATATCAAATATCTTTAAAAATAACTACGGAGTGTACCTTCCACCAAGATCAAACAAGTTCAATCTTTAGCATATTACTTAATTCATGTCAAACAGAAAAATAGTAATGTTTTAATTTTGTTTTAATGAAATCCTGTTACATTTCTCACTGACTGACGCAAAATTTAATCTCCTTTCAATTTTATTATGGGTTTATTTCTTATAGTTTACAAAATATTGTGGATTTTTATATATTTTTTTGTAGGTCTCGCGTAAAAAAATTAATATCGCATAATAATGGTATTTTTATGCCAAAAGGGACCATAAAAATTATATTTGAACATTTTTTAATCGTATAAGTTTAAAAAATATTAACAAGAATGTGCGATGTCCACGAACGCGGTGGTTTCGGACCCGTTTGGAGGATTGTGACGTGGTTGGGGGTATCCCTAAGAATCCCCAGAACACGCTGGATGCGTGCAGAAAGCGTTTCTGCACGGCCGCGGCTGCTTCTGCGGATGTCGGGTTCG
>NW_019417685.1:0-50307 GCF_000390285.2 Anoplophora glabripennis | reverse complement strand
TTGAAGCGTTGGCCGCTAGAACAGCACCTGCCGGGGTCCCGTTTCGTGACTCACGCTGGGCGATATTTTTTGTACAAAATCCCGTCCTTAACTCCTTTCTTTTTCTTAATAGTTATTTTGACAGCCAATCGTTTAGTTTGTTGTTTTTGTTTTCAAGGTATCCTTAGAGACTCCTTAGTTCAAGTATTAAGGGACTTCTTAGTTCAAGTATTAAGGATAAATAAATAATACGAAAATCTTTAAGAAGTTCGAAATCCAATGCTAATTTAGCTATTAGCAGAAACATAATCCATTCAGTACCATCCAAGAATATTTTTTGTTAAAAATTTTAAAAAAAGTATCTAAAAAGTATAAAGTATCTTTATTACAAAAAATATCATATTAGTCCCTGATTTGCTTCCTATGAGCCATTGCGAAAAACAGTTTAAGATCTGTAAGTTAGAAAATAGAAGAATTACACGAAAATTAACATTATGACGCTCCTTATGTATTGTCACAAATAAATTTAAATATACCTGATCACCGTATACGTCCAACACAATTCATTTTTTATGTCAGTTCTAGTACTCTTATTGGTGATATGTGTAATATTTTCAATAGACACAGACATATAATATCTATAGACATTTTTGATACTGCATTAATAACATTTAATAGAGTTATCCGAAATATAGATTTTACTTGAAATTGATTGTCCTGGTTCTATTTGCTCCCTTGCTGCAGATTATTTTGAATTTTATTTTGTATTTTATTTTGTATTTTAATTAGATAAGTTAGATATGTGCATGTATATACATTTCTTTTGTTTTTTCTAGAAACATGTAATTAGGTTGTTTCTAACCTGTTTGTTTCTTATTCAAAATAAATAAATAAATAAATAAATAAATAAATAAATAAATAAATAAATAAATAAATAAAAGAAACTTAAAAACGTCTACTAAAAGCGATGACACGTATCCAACATCTCGTAAACTGAGCCCTAAATCAAAATGTTATGAGCGAAAAAAATAGAATAAAGAAACGTTCTCTCTGTAAAAAAATATTCTGAAACCATTGACGTAGTAAAAAAAATTGTGGGGGTCCATGGGTATTACAACCTCCCTTTCCTACGTTCGTGATTTGATATTTTGGACCAAATTTGCACGGAAAGTGTATCGACTTAAGATAGAAATATGTGCCAAATTTCAAACAAATATGTCTAAAATTACCTAAGCTATCCATAAAAATAATTTTCAAAATTTTGATTTTGACACCATTTTTGCCCAGATGGTGCTTGCCTTACAATAATTAAGGTATGCCTGTGTATTATACATGATGTACTCTAAGGCAAGACCATTAGTCCCTTTGAAGTAAATGTTTAATGTATTAAAAAATCCATTACTACAAAAATTGGATACATCTGCCCAATGAATTCTGCATATAAAAGGATTTTCCCTCTTTCTTTCTTGTCAAAACCTACAGAACCCTAATCTCCTCAGTTTAACTTCCTGGCTCAAGAGATGCACTTTTTTTCACCTTATAAGATTAGAAACCATTTTTTCGTAATATCCTTCTTGCACTATTCTTTTCTACATTGTAATTTACTTCAATCTCTCACTGTTTTGCTAATTTTTCCATTTACATAATTTAAAATTCTGTTAAAATTACATATTTTATTAACAACAGCTAATCTTATTGACCTGCCCTTCTTATGAGATCCATATCAGCGAAGGTTTTCTATATTCCGCAAGTACTTGAATAGAAATGAAATTGAATTATAATACAATACAAACATATTACACTTCTCAATATGTGAAAATATCATTATTATTCAAAATTATAGTTTTTCAAATCACAGTGAACTGTAACAATTTTATGTTATGTATATAAATTATAATAAACAATTTGCTAAATGATGACATTATTGGGATAAAATATTTGTTTTCATAGTGTGCTACATTTAACGTGGGCTACTTTGTGCAAAAGCAATGTAGAAGGCTCAGTTTTCTCTAAAATAAAAAACCAATATTATAATAATGTGAAAATAAAAGCTGTATTTTACTTAAAAGAAGTATATAAGAAATATATAGTTATATTTATTAAATTTTTTGTAGTTGACGAGTCTATAACAATTTCTACGTTAACACAAAAATGTTTACATTTTTTATACCAAAATTGTAAAAAATGTAATAAATATAAAAGATAAAAGCAACATGTAGTATATCGAATGAAAAACAAGCAATTTTTTGTAGCTAGTCCTGTTTTGATGACAATTTTTTTTGCCCGCCTAGAAGGCGCAGGAAATTACATACGATTCTATAAAAATATGTTTGCATTAGGTGAAAGATATCAATTTTGCCACGAAATTTTATTAAAATAAGTTTGCTTTATCTCTTAAAATAAAAAAGTTAGACGACCTTAAAATTTCGGTACTTTTCCGTTTTTTTTATCTCAAATTTGTTTTTACGATCATAAAGGCCTCAAAAAATGCAACAAAAAACATGTAAAGATTTTTTACTTCGTCGTATATCCATAGTAGTGGCGTTCTTATGGAGACAGCCTGTATACCTATATGTAGGGTGAACCGAAATAAATGCAACAAAATTTGGTCAGAAATTCTTAAGAGAAATTTAAGGGACTCGTATTTTTTATTTTTGATAAGTGCGGCCCCCTTTCGGAGATATAGCCCCCTGAAACAAGCCCCTAAAAATTTAATTTTTTTTATATCTCAGAGCTCTATCGCACAGGAACTACCAAATTTGGTACACAGGGATTTTATGACATGTAGAATGCGATGCTGATAAGCTTTTTGGCAAGGGGCCCCCACAAGACACTTTTTCGGGCGCCCCCTTGCTTTTAGGGCCACCGAACTTTAGTTGCATATTTAATTTTTAAAAAAATTAGTAACCCCTTAGAAACTACAGAGAATTTAAAAACTTTTTTGTCACTTAAAATTTTTTCGAAAAAAGCAGCGTTTTTCGAAAAAATGGCTAAATGTGATTGGATGCATATCGAGGTTCATATAAAATTTTAAAGTGTTAATCGTAAGTGGCTGGCATTCGCAATAAACAATCAATTTTATTCTGTGACAGGTGTAATTAACCAGTGTCAAAGTGTTACCATTAGTTGTCAGTAATCATTGTTCCCGAAAAAATGGTGAGATTTTCTGTCCAAGAAAGGGTATAAATTTACGGGGAGGCTCGTGGAAATCACGTCTCGCATGCAGATTCTACGCCGAGCGATTTCCTGCACGCATACTCCCATACCATTCAATGTTTGCACGAGTACATCGGTAGCTAATGGAGACAGGATCCGTAGTTGTGAAAAAACCTAATTCAGAGAGAAGTTATTTATTAACTCCCGAACAGGAAGAAATTATCTTAAATTTAATTGAAGAAAATCCTCAAATAAGCCTAAGACGCGCGCGTCATCTCAACTTGAGATTCCCAGATCAAGAATAGACCGCTTTATCAAACGACAACTGTTGAAACCTTTTCACTTTCAAAAGGCCCAGGAACTTAAAGTAGAAGATTTGCCACGAAGAAGAAATTTTAGGCGCGATGAGGCGAGCTTTACAAAAGATGGCCTAATAAATTTGCACAATCTTCATTATTGGGCTATGGCAAATCCATTTGTCTTAAGGCAGACTCGTTCGCAAGAAAAATGTTCAATTAATTGCTGGGCTGGAATTGTCGGAGATTGCATCATCGGTCCATATTTATTGCCTCCACGATTAAATGCTGAAAGTTACCTTAATTTTTTGGAGCATGAACTACCGCTTCTTATGGAAGATGTTCCTCTCGGTATTAGACGCAATTTGTTCTTTATGCACGATGGTGCCCCACCACATCGGGGGCACTTCCAAGGGCGATGGATAGGTAACAATTCTCCTCATGCAACATGGCCCCCCCGTTCTCCCGATCTAAATGCCATGAACTTTTCTTTCTTTTTTTTCTGGGGGGCCATGAAGGATCGCGTCTATGCCGTACCAATTAGAACCCGGGAACAATTACATGAACGAATCCTTGCTGCGGCTGAAGAAATTAGACAGATTCCCAACATTCACACGAAAATACGTCAAAATTTCGTGTCACGTTTGCAGGCTTGTGTTGAACAAAACGGTTCTCACTTTGAACACGTTTTATGGAACTGACCAGTGTGATTTTAACAAACTTTTTAGAATTAAATTATTTAATCATGAAGTACCATTAATTTTGTTATTAATTGCCATGTTTATTGTACCTTATTTCGATATTCACATTTTCTTATTAATTGTTAATGTTTAAATTGTGGTTTCTTTAAATTAAAATTAAATTTCTTTAAATTGTGATTTTTTTACAACTACTGATCATGTCTCCATAAGTTCCCGATGATGGTTAATGACAACTGTCACAGAATAAAATTGATTGTTTATTGCGAATGCCAGCCACCTACGATTAACACTTTAAAATTTCATATGAACCTCGATATGCATCCAATCACATTTAGCCATTTTTTCGAAAATCGCTGCATTTTTCGAAAAAATTTTAATAGACAAAAAAGTTTTTAAATTCCCTGGAGTTTCTAAGGGGCTACTAATTTTTAAAAAAAATAAAATATGCAACTAAAGTTCGGTGGCCCCAAAAGCAAGGGGGCCCCCGAAAAAGTGTCTTGTGGGGGCCCCTTGCCAAAAAGCTTATCAGCATCGCATTCTACATGTCATAAAATCCCTGTGTACCAAATTTGGTGGTTCTTGTGCGATAGAGCTCCGAGATATAAAAAAATTAAATTTTTAGGGGCGTGTTTCAGGGGGCTATATCTCCGAAAGGGGGCCGCACTTATCAAAAATAAAAAATACGGGTCCCTTAAATTTCTCTTAAGAATTTCTGACCAAATTTTGTTGCATTTATTTCGGGACACCCTGTACATACACCTATATTTATTTATTGAATTGAAAATGAAAATAGTAAATGATTTTAAAATTTGTCATTTATTTTTTTAAATTTTAAGGGGAATGAGAAAAAAATTAAAGATAACAATTTTAATTAATCCTTTTATTAAAATAAAACATACTGAAGAGGAAGTTTCATGAAGGGTTCATAATTTTTCTGCAAGTACAAGTTCAATAATACGAAATAATTATACTTCTGTGAAATCAGGTGCCGATATTATTTTCATGTTGTAGTTTAGATAAACTAATTTTACCCTCCTCCACTACCAATACTCGAGGCCCAAACTGCCCCAAGATGATGTCTAAGGCTACTATTTCATATTTTTTGTTAACTTGCAGCTAGTAGGCTTTAATAAATGGCTTCACTAATGCTTCTTTGTTATTTGCAGTGAACATTTCTTCATTTTTATCGCTTCCATTCCATTATAGGTACTTTTTGGACTTCTCGAACTCGAATGAGCTGGTAACGCTTCAGTTCGCTGTTTTATCCAGCCTATAAACAAAATAAAAGCTTGCTCATTTAAGGAGAATCAGGTGCTTCATCGGAGGGACGAAACGGGTCGCAGGGAGCCTATAGGTACTTACCTATCGTGTTATAAAATCATTGCTGTCAATGCAAAGAAAAATAGTCTTTATGACTTGAAAGTAAGTACATAGATTGAGATACTTGCTTATAGATAATCAATAAAGTCGAGTTTAAAATACTTAAAATTATATGTTTCCATTCCTCAATTATTATTTTTTAACCAATGTGCACAAATAAATACCAAAAGTTGCAACAGAAACTTGGCAACATCGCACGAGTATGCTGAGTTTATTATTTGTAAGTTGGCAGTCCTTGTCATGTATATAGATATATGCACAGACAATATAGCTTATCGCCACAGACTGCTTCTTAAATGCTGGAAATTGGCAACCCGAAATGGATGCAGGCTTTTGTTAGCCTTTTGTTGTTTAATAAAATTTAGCCTGGTAAGTCTTCTACTTGGTAATAGGCGGCAGTTCCATCGGTGGCTTTGTTGCCAAATAATAACTGCTAAATAAATTTAATACTTTCAATAATGTAATTAAAGAGATAAGGAACTTATCTTCTGTTTGGAAATCACATTTGCCTTAAATGCTAAATAAAATAAATCAAGTTAGAATTAAAGCTATGAATTTACCTAATTAATTATTTACTTTATATCACCTTGGAATGGGAAAATTCAAAAACTTCAAATTAATGTTTTTAGATTTGTGCGTCGACTTCCAATTTGATACGATATTAACACCTATGTTTGAAAAATTGCATTATACAGGTTGTGTATCCTTAGATGGGTACTGCTCTTTTATTGTTGATTTCTTTAGATAGGCAAAATAATTATTGACACAAGTGTTGCATATCATGGATGCCATTGGTAGTGCTCATATTTCTGACACAAGGTGTTCAAAAAAATTAACACAATGTAAAATTGCTGGAACCTCGAGTAGTTGAATACGAAATTTATTAAAAAAAAAAACACAACAAATCATCAATCAATACAGAGATAAGATAATGCGTTCGCTACTGCTGTTGCAATTTTTGACTAACTTTTTTGTTTTTCAACATACTGACTTCAGACCTTTTCCATTCAACGCAGAATGGACAATCAGAACCAGAGCAGTGGGGAGATTTTTTTAATTATTTTTTCGATTCAACGCACGGTTTCCGAATTATAAGACCTTTTTTACTTTATCACCTCACACACCTCTTCTATCCGAAATTTATTTTCCACATACGGACTTCGGACATTTTCCATTCAACGCAGAAAAGACAATCAGAACCACGGGTGTGAGGAGATTTTTTTAATTATTTTTTCAATTCCCGAGTTATACGGCCTTTTTACTCTATGATGTCACACACCTCTTGTTTCCAAAATTTATTTTCGACATAAGGGCTTCGGACCTTTTGCATTCAACGCAGAACTGACATACCGTACCTTGGGGTGTGGGGAGATTTTTTTTAATTATTTTTTCGATTTAACGCACCGTTTCCGAGTTATACGGCCTTTTTACTATATCACGTCACACACCTCTTGTTTCCAAAATTTATTTTCGACATACGGACTTCGGACCTTTTGCATTCAATGTAGAAGGAACATACAGAACCCGGGGGGTGGGAAGATTTTTCAATTATTTTTTAGATTCAACACACCGTTTCCGAGTTATAAACACTTTTTTATCCTATGATGTCAAACACCGTTGGTCCCGATTTTTTTTTTTTTTTTGACATGCGGGTTTTGACGTTTTTCACTCAATCGCCAATCAGAACCATGGGAGATTTTTTGATACTTAGAGTCCAAGCAAATACTGTTTTTTGTTCTTTCATATATTGTGACACCCCGCGCTGCATCACCCACCGAGTGCTCTACTCAGAACCAAGTGGAAATTTGTTTATATTTCCAGCCATTTCCGAGTTACGAGCAAAAACCGTTTTTTTTTCTCATACTGTGTGACATCATAGATCGATAACGAAGGCTAAAAAGGCCACGCGCTCTGCCCCACGCTCCCTCCCTCGGTGTCCTGAAATTGCTGGGGAAGCCCCAGAGACTCCTGAAGACAGCAGAGAGAGAGAGAGATAGAAGCCCTCTATGAGGACAGAGTCACTCTATCTCTATTGCACACTACAACTCTATCTCTCTCGCACACAATCAGACAAAAACGACAGAAACGATCCTTCTTTTAAAAATACATGGGATTTTTCATTATTAGAATTACCCATTTTAATTTAAAAAATTTAAAAAATATTACAATGGGTTATTCGATGACG
This sequence comes from Anoplophora glabripennis, assembly GCF_000390285.2. Taxonomy (NCBI): domain Eukaryota; kingdom Metazoa; phylum Arthropoda; class Insecta; order Coleoptera; family Cerambycidae; genus Anoplophora; species Anoplophora glabripennis. Next base: position 42,610 of record NW_019417685.1, on the reverse strand, counting down.
AAAAATAAAACATAATTAACTGTATCTATTATTCAAATAACAATAATGTGCAAAAGTTCTTCAGGAATATTGGCAATTTTATTTTGGAGGGAGAATCCCGTCAACGAACACTAAAAAATATTATTAGAAACCTTAGGTGGCCAGAAAACAGCCCCGATCTCAGTCCTTTAGACATAATTTTATGAGGACACGTCAACAAAATATATTATTAAAGACCTGAAAATTTACAAGTATTGAAAGAAAAATACAGGACGAAATGTTTGATAATTTTTTGTTTTTGAAGCAATTAATAGTAAATTAAAACACATTTTCAACTGTATCATCACAATTACTTGCATGTTGATTTGTAAAAATTGTAGGTATTTTGATGTTATTTCGTTTTTAGGTATTCCCCTTATGTTGTAAAAGTTAGTTATAAAAATCGTTGTTTGTTATTTTCATAAGGATGAATTTTAATTTTTTAATGATTTTTTTTATTTTAAACATATATATTTTATGCCAGCAAATTTTGATGTCTAGAGAAATAAAGGAAAAGTAGTACATTTGTATTTAAAGTTTCTTTCTATCTTTAATTATTAAACCTATAAGTGGATGTAAAATACACAAAAACCCTGTACCTGCATTCCTCGACGTACTAATAACATACCTTGTATATTAAATAAATTTATCATCAAATATTAAAAAAATTATAATACAAGTTGTTTAAAATATCATTACGAATTTGTATTGAATTGTATTGAAAGTTTATCGTACTTTATTAATAAAAAAAGATTTCATAGAACATACTTCATTTGAAAATTTCCTAATTTATTTTAATATTTCTGACTGAATTACACAAATAAACACAAGTTGAATGTAATTCAATTTCTAATTACTAATTTGTGTATCGAAATTTAACTTAAATTTCCCGCCACCTATCCTCATTTATACTCTATTGCGCTGTTGCCATTATTCCTTCGCCTGCAGTCAGAACTTTTTATGTTTGATAATATATTTATCTGTGAAATGTGGGGTAACGTAGTTTTTTTTCTTTCTCTCATCTAGGGTACATCAGGGAGATATGGTGAATAAAATTTGAAACGCTTATAAGTTTTTTACTTATTTGTGTTTAGTGAAAAATCGGTTTTGCAGCGTAAATTCTATTAGGAATATTCAACGTTATCTAAAAAGAAATGAAACTTACAAATAAAATTAAAAAAAAATAAATTATTTTTTTCAGTCTTCACCATCTCACCCGACTCTATGGGGTAAGATGGTGAGATCAGTAAGGGTGAAATGGTGAATGTAATATTCACCTTTTAAACCAGTTTTTGCTTTCTGTTATTTACACATATATCGCAAATGTCTTCATACATAGTGCAATCCTCGTGTAGCTATAAATTACACGTTGCACATTTAATCTAATCCATCTTTTTCTTGGTTAGATGATAAGTTTCTCCACAGCCAACCCAGCAATCTTCTTCAGAATCAGCGTCTTCGTCGTCGAATTGGATTTCTACTGATGATTCAGAGTCCGTGTCTCCGACATTTCTTGTCAGCTTTGGTTTCTTCGTCTTTGTTTTTTTTAAACATTTCGTTTTTCGTGCCAAATTGTCGGCATTGCTTATACACTAGGCAGTATTTGTTTTGGTTTGGGTGAATCGTATATCCATCGAGAATCGAGATTTTTGGTTTTTTGGCTTTCAAATATCACTAGAAAGGAAAATATTTCTACACGCATAAAAAAACGTGGGCTTAACTTTTGGCGGCACAATATGTTAAAAAAATTCGAAAAATATCATATTTTGCTTTCTATTTAATTATGTATCTTTTCAAGAGTTGATTTTAGGCGAAAATGGAAGAGGAAAAAAATTTTTGTAATTAAATTTTACAAAATATGACTAGTTACAAATCGAATGAATCATGATTATTATTGTAAAAATCGAAAAAATCGCCATAAATGGGGATAAAAAACATTACTTATTAGGAAATTTTTTTGGGGTATTTAAGTTGGGTATAGGACCTTCATACTTGCCTCAATAAATGTTCATGTTATGTAGAATTATCACACCAAATTTTATCAAAATCGGTTCCATAGATTTTGCATAATAATTTTGCAATCCAGATTTTGAAAAAAAAATTAAGTTATTGGAAAGACGTTTCATTAAAAATAAACAGATCGATTGGTCAATTAGTTATGTAGTTATAGCCGATCAAAGTTAACCGTCATTTACACTGGGACATACGGACTAATATTTCGAAAAATACCTTTGGTATTCCGAGTACTTACGAGGTCTAACTTTGCAATACTTTTCTTCATTGGCAACCTACTTTAAAACGCGTTTAAAGTTATTTATGCAAGCGAGAAATTCAAAAAAATCGTACGGGTGGTGGTGGTGGCGGAAGCAGAGAGCGCGGCCGCTTCGGCCTGCTCGAAATTGAATTGGCGAGTTCAGAACCGCGATGCGCTTAAAATTTTTTAATTTCCCAGCTTCTATAGCTCCGCTTTTGATGATTTATTTTTTAAATCGATGTCTCGCGATTAAAAAAAACAATTAGCGTATTTTGAAATGCCTATCGTTAATAGTTGGTCTTTCAACAGTCCGATAATTATTTATCTTCAAACTTCCTTTAATTATCAACTTTATTATTTTATTGTATCAAAGGTAAGTGCATAAACTTATATACTGTTTGTCAAAGATCGAAAACAAATTTATTTAAATATTCTAAAATTGTTTAAACAACAATTATTTTCAAAATATGTCGAAAATTAATAATTAATTAATTAATTAAATAATTAATTATTAATTTAATCATCATTTCTTTTGTGATTAAAGTATAATTCAAATATTATTTACTGTTCCAAATATAAGCAAATGAGAAATTAACTCATTATATTACCAAAATACAAAATTATAGTACAAAAATTCGACCAATGTTTAGTGCCAGAGCTCTCAATTGACGGATTCGAATTTTTTGAAAAAGCTTTTAAAAGCTCGAAAGCCCTTCTATATGTGATTAAATTTTCAAGTATCTAAGGGCCTTGGTTTCTGCTGTGCAAAATTTTGAAAATTTGCAATTTTTTTCAAAATCTGGATTGCAAAATTATTAAGCAAAATCTATCAAACCGATTTTGATGAAATTTGGTGTGATGATTCTACATAATATGAACTTTTCTTGAGCCAAGTATGAAGGTCCTATACCCAACTTAAAGACCCCAAAAAAATTCCTTAAAATGTAATGTTTTTTAACCCCATTTTTGGCGATTTTTTCTATTTTTACAATATTAATCATGATTCATTCGATTTGTAACTAGTCATATTTTGTAAAATTTAATTACAAACATTTTTTTCCTCTTCCATTTTCGCTTAAAATCAACTCTTTAAAAGATACATAATTAAATAGGAAGAAAAATATGACAATTTTCGAATTTTTTTGACATATTGTGCTGCCAAAAGTTAAGCCCACGTTTTTTTATGCGCATAGAAAAATTTGCATTTCTAGTGATATTTTAAAGCCAAAAAGCCAAAAATCTACGTGGATATACGATTCACCCAAAGATGGACTCTTTGAAACAGATACCGTCTGGACTATTACTGAAATGAAAAATGATTATACTTGGCTCCATCTCTCCCGCACATGGCTTCACCATCAATATTAAACATTTTTTGTGTTTCTCCTGACTGGCAAAGGCATAATGAGTCTATCATAAAGTAAAATTTTTATCAAAGGTACGATTCCAAATATTCCTGTCCTATTTCCTGTGCAAGTGGGACTGGAAAAATGAATGCGGAGAGATCATTAATAACTCCAGTCGTGATTGAAGTAGCCTAGTTATTTGCCCGAGATGACACGGTAATTACGAGTGCGACATTTTGTTAATGAGAAGAGCAGTTTGAAGCACGACCATCAAAGTAGTGATGTAATATTAATGGAATCGAGTTGAAGGAGTCATCTCATGTATAACAGAGTGGTCAAAGGTACTCTGAAAAATAAGGGATGTCCCTTTTGCTATGGGAGAGACGGTGAACACCTGTACTATGAAAATTTTGCTTGTCACTGACATTTTTTAGGTTATGCAAGACTCTTATACGTAGAACGACAAAGTAAAGCCTAATTAATAATGTCTATATTTTTTTCGTATTATCATTTGAATTTTTTTCACCCAAAATTCTATTGTAAGGGTATGCATAATAGCATTTCCCATAAGAACCTATGTTAAATATTCAAATTTTTTACATTAATTAAAAACAGATAAATTCATAAATAATTCGAATTCGCATTGGGTGCATTTTTTCGTAGCACCCGATCCACCTTAAAAATATGTGACTTGACGAGTATGACATCATAAGAGAGTATCATGATTATTCATTTTGCAATCATCCCAAGAAGGTTTGTTTAATTTTGTATATCTAGGGAATTCAATAAAGAAAAGAGATTTAGCTGTTTAAAATGTATTAAAAGTAACCGGAGGAATGGAACTTTGTATATATTATTCTTAATAAATTAATCACAAATAATAGAGCGTCTTAGGAAGATATCACGTCGTGCTAGAAATTAAGTTTTCATCTGAAAAAAATAGAAGAAGATAGAAATTATTACTGCTGTTAAAACGTTAACAAGTTGTTACATTTCTCTGAAAGTTTAACTATCGTGCATAGAAGATTTATATTGGAAACTCGATTCTAAATAAATTAATAGCTATTTTCAGTATATCCATAAGGATCCGAAAACCGCGAATATCTCCATTTTATCAAAGAAAAAACCGTATAAAAATTTTCAGATTCCAATATGGATTCCTTCCCCATATTCCTCACCAATGGTTATTTATCGTGGTACACAATGTATGCATATACCCACCAACCTTGAGCGAATGTGATTGGATGACTGAATTAAAGAAATAAGTTTTAAAAACTATATTAGATATAAATAAATAAATAAATAAATAAATAAATAAATATATAAATAAATAAATACTTAAAACATATTTCGTGTTCTACACATGTAGTCAATCTTATCTTTATAGGTATTGTACAAACTAATCATTATTTACTTCCTTTTATAAGAGTGCAAACATTTCCCAAATAGAAAGATGCATGTCAAGGTGATCGATATGTTAGCATTTTTTGGTAATTTTTTTGAAGATCAAAAATTTCTTGACACCTAAAATAAAAATACATACATATACAGGCTGTGACGGTGACGGCCCATTAGAATATTTCACACTACTTCGATTTAAATTTTAAAAATTTGGGTCCTGCGGTTTTCGGGGGTGATCTCTTTAAATAAAATAATGCCATTGTTGTAGACTTCCGGTTATACCGGAAATCGCCATTTACTTGCTTAGTTTAAATGGAACACCTTATACATACAGGGTGGGCCATTAGCGTGAGAAAGTAAAATAACTCCCTTGTTACTCATAATACAGAAAAAAAGTTTATATAAAAGTTGTACAGAATCAAGAAACCTAAACTACAAAATTAATTTGAAACAAACATGGCGATGAGTGAGTAAAAACGAGACACGCCAAATATTACATTTTTTAAACGGAACACCCTGTATATTTTTAAACATATGGATTTCCGAGAAATATGGCAATATCATGTTAGTGCGGGGTTGCCAAGTTATGTACAAAATTCTTCGAATTTTGGAAAAAAACATGACCTCGAAGCTACTAACACTTGGAACAAAATAATTAGATAGAGTTATAGGCAAATGTTAGACAAAGACTCCTATTATTATATATTATCGATATTAACGATATTATTATCGATATTAACTAATATCGATATTTTATACAGGACATTTTTTATAATACGATCATTTTTTGAAAGTTCAAAACTTAATTTTCTAAAATTTTTCAAATAGAACGCCCTGTATTTTATTGTTCTATTTTATTCACATATCGGTCCACTTCAACTTTTATTAAGCATGTTCTATATCTAAAATTGTCAGTGTTTAAGATATAGCAACATTTCTGAAAAAACTTAATTTTTATTATTTTATAGAATAATATCAACTAACAAATATTAACTAATAAAATTAACTCAAAGTGGAATGATACATTATGAACTGACAAGTTAGCACAATGTGACAGTTTTTTCCAAAGCCATTTCGTGCGACCGAAAATAATAAAAATTAGGTTTTGCCTGAAATGTTGCTATAACTTAAAAACTAACAACTTTAGGTGTAGAACATACTTAATAAAAGTTGAAGTGGACTGATATGTGAATAAAACAACGCTCTACAATATTAAACTGTTTATCTTGCCATATATAGAATTTTCTCAGAAATCCATATGTTTAAAAATATACAGAGTATTCCATTTAAAAAATTTAATATTTGGCGTGTCCCATTTTTACTCATCGCCCTGTATGTTTCAAATTAATTTTGTCCTTTAGGTTTTTTGATTCTGTACAACTTTTATATAAACTTTTTTTCTGTATTATGTATGTACAAGGGACTTATTTACTTTCTCACACTAGTGGCCCACCCTGTATATTATTGCATTATCGACAAGATAAAACACGGAACACCATGTATTTTTTTGCACCATATTATAGAAAATCAAATTCTCTATTCATCAATTGTAGGTGACAAATATCGGTACTGCCATTCAGTATTAATAGTTTTTAAAGAATAGCAAACATACATATTTTCACATAACTAATAATTTTATGATATTTGGAATGAAGTTGAAAGGAGAACGAATATTATAATTTAAAATTTTGCTTTACATTTCATTATTTTCTTAATGAAAGGATAATTATTTGCTCTTTATTGTACTTCTAGTCACTAATAATAGCATCCCATTGAAAGAAAATGTTATTATTTTTTGTAAATATATTCCCTCATTATTTAAAAGATGCAACAAACGTGAAACAACACATTTTATTTATGTAATTATGAAAAAAAAATGCAATGTTCTACAAAAACACTGTACGTAGCTCGCCGAGTTTCATTCGAGTCCAATTCCTCAAATGTTGTAAAATACCAAATCATAGAAATGCTACTAATAATTCTCATTTGAATGTCGCATGGATATAAAACAAATTCAAAACATCTTCATTAGAAAAATAATTACTTTGCATTTTTCTTGTCGAACAAAATATGTAGAATACTGAATGGCAATACCAATATTATTTGCCTTTTAAGAGGTACATTTTTGATGATATTTTCAACGTATTCCTAATATTCTTCTTCTTCAAAAAGTACAAAATTTTTAAACAACGTCGATTATCCTGAAAACGGTTAGATTTAGGTACAAGGAAGTTTTAACATTTTTTACTTATTTTTAATTTATGTTGCCGATAATGCATATAGGGTGGTCCATTTACAATAATGAAGTTGACAACTACTTCCGGTATAACCGGAAGTGCTACAGCAATGGTATTATTTTATTTAAAGAGAGCATCCTCAAAAATTCCAAGGCCTACATTTTTAAAAGTGAAATCAAAGTAGTCTCTGAAATATTCTAATGGGTCGTCACCGTAAGACAGCCTGTGTACACACACACACACACACACACACACAAATAAGTTGTAGGAACAATTCATTATAAAGAAAATAAATCCTGTAGATATCTCCATCTTAATATGCTTTATATGACTAGGTTAATCAAAAATCGATAGGATGTTCATTATTTTCGATAGAACATTTTGTTTCATTTTTACATTGTACTAATAATAGGTGTACTTTTACTACTGTAAAACAAAAACATATTTTAAGATTTTTTTTAAATATTAGTAAAAATACAGCTATTATATTCGTTTTTATTTCATTCACAAATTCAAAATTATAGTATCTAAAGTTACTGATTTGTGGCATAATCGTAGTTTCTTTATTTATTGGATATTTTGCCACTCGTGGTAGAAATTTATGAATAAAACCCTTGTGCCTAATAAAAAATATCGCACTGATAAAACGGAAAATTAAAAAATACACTTCACTATACAGGGTGTCCCGTTCATGTTTCAAAAGAACTTGTGTTCCTCATGGAAAAATAATAGGGGTAGTTCATGTAAAGTTTTTTTCTTAGACGCCCCGTTTTCGAGATACAGTGTGTTGAAGTTGTTACTTTCCAAATGGTTTTCTAAGCGTCTAAGAAAAAAACTTATACTACACTACACTATATGATGTAGGTACCCCTATTATTTTTTCATGAGGAACTTGCACACAAGTTTTTTTGAAACATGAACGGGACACCCCACTTCGAAAATCATTATGCCTTCGTTATCAAAATTTGGAATTGTCGCTTAAAAATGGAGCACCACACGGAAGAAGAGCTACAGTTCGCAATTTTCGTACAAAATATGGTCGAAATAATGATTTTACTTCATTAACTGTGAACTACCCCCATTATTTTCCCACAAACTTTTTTAAAACGTGAACGGGACACCCTGTATATAAGAAAATATATACTGTATGTAATTGGAAGGAATATACCAGATCAAATCTGAACACCCCTAGTATAACCTGCATGTACCTACCCTGATGATAGCACCAGTAGTGATAGTCATAAATTGAGTTACTTCTATTAAAAACTCGTAAAGGTATTTTATACCTATTTCACATTTTTGTCCATACCATATTAAGGTATTTTTTATAATTTTATATTTTTAACTTTTCTAAACTTCTCTCTAAACTAACAAAAGTAGGTTTTTTAGAGAAATAAAATTTTATATCGCCTTCAAATGTGTATTTTTTATTATTAAAGTTAACGGCATAGAATGATATAAACATTATGCAGTAATATTACTGGTTGAATATATGACACTTAACTAGATTATGTGAAGGTTGGTTTGGTAATTAGTAGTAACAATTTTAACCTTTTTCCCATTTACTCGCGGCTTTCAATTAAATTAAAAATATTGTTTAATTTGAAAGTGAACAAATTAGTAAACATTTTATCTGTTTATTTAATTTATTTATAATTCCACAGATTGCTTACCTCGTTTAGAAAGAACAAAAATTTTACATTTTGTAAGAACTATTTTTTCTTGAAATTTGGTACAATTCCAATTGAGGGAATATAGAATCTCGTGAAATGGTAAAATTTTATTTAAAAAAAAGTCGCATACTAATTTCTATCAAATTGGGGAAGGAAAAAAAATACATAGATTTTGGTAACTGAAAATAAATTCAAAAAATTAAAATTCATGTAACAACAGCAACAGCATTTAAAACCCAAGATGAAATCACGAAGGCCTGCAAACCATATAGGTACTATTTTGGTAAACACGAAACCGTGGCTAAAGCGATTTCATTTAAAATATGTATTTGAAATTTAACTCACAATTATGACAGTTGTACTGTCAAAATGTATTCCTGCTAGAATGTTTCGTGTTCGAGATATATTATGAAATGTTAGACCATATCTAAATAATTATTGTTAAAGTGTCAAATCATTTAAATATAACAATAATTATTATATTCAAATAATTTATCTATAATTGAAACAGTATAATTTACATGGTTAGGACCGGTCTGCGCAAGTGTCATTAAGTTAGCAACAGAACTGTCTAAAACTTTCACCATTTAATCATTTTCCTATCTCTTATAGTTTCCAAGATACCAATGCATCACCAAAATGGTCTACACTGTGTAGTTAGATATGTCTGTTATATGTACCTTTCTGCAAATTTTCAGATTTTTCTGAAAGCTAAAACAATCCTTATGGGAAAAACACTTGCATTATCACTTTCTCCAGTGAACAGCAAGCTAACGAACCTGTCCACTTGACTCGCTTACCTACTGACCTCATGCAAACGCACCTTATGTAAATAAGTGTTTGAACGGGATTTTCAGACACCACCTGTTTCTTTGTTGTAATACTTTAATAAGTACCTATAATATTGTTTTTTTGTCAACTGCATAGCAATTATTTAGAAAATGTATCCATCTGTAATATAAAATTTAAAAAAATCTGTTTCTTACAAATAATATTCCCCTATAAATATGTTTTATTTTCACTAGTTTATCTTTAATTTCAATTTCATTGAATAAACAGCAACATGTTTTTTACAGTAATGTTTCATTTATACAAATCATAATTTTTCTCAGTAAATAGCTACCTCAAAAATTTTGAAATTTATGAATTTTAGAATGTCAAATAATAACAACATTGAAATAATATTAATATACAGGGTGTTTCTTAAGTAGAAACAAAAAATCCAGAGGCGTATTTTGTTATATAAATGTGGGGTCTTAGGACAGCCATTGTCCAGCTACAGCGTGTCGAAAATTAAAAAAAAAACTGTTTTTAATTTCTAAACCACTTGAGATAATTTAACCAAATTCGGTGTGCATATTTAGCATGACAGTAGGTATGAAACAAAAAATTACCAGCTTTAAAAATTCACCAGTGGCGGAGGCGTGGGTATCATCGTTCATTATTTGGCAAAAAAATATATTACAAATGAAATAGGCCATCATATGCGCCATTGTATTATCTTCACTTTTTGTTTCTTTACACTTTTTGTGCGAAATATTCGAGGTTTTTCATATTTAACATAATATCACTATTTTCAGTAGCAGAAATAAAATTTTATATCAACATTTTCCACATAAAAGATTGAATGAAACTCCTTAATTGGTTGGCTAGACCTAATTTAACAATATTTCACGTTTTCCAAAACGGAAGATATGGATATTGCGAAATAAAAAATTAAAATAAGGGTTGCCCACGATCTCAAAAAGACATATTTGAATAAAATAAATATTTTTTTGATAATCATGGATCATTGCTGTTTGTATCCATCAGTTGATTACGAAAAAAAAATTTTGCAAATATGCGTAACACCCTTTTCAAGATCAGGGTCAGCAACCTCTAATTTCATTTTTTATTTCACAAATTTCTTCGGAAATTTTTTCATTAAACTTTTCTTTGAGGACCTAGAAATCATTACCCTAAAAATGGTATAAATGTAATGCTTTATTATCAAAATACGACTACTTTTCTCCAGCCTACATTGATTTTTCAATNTTGACATAAAAATAATTTGGTGATTTTAAAATAACAAGCTGGAAACTGATACAAAAACAATATATTTTTCCGGAAATTATTTGCCATTGTAGTTTTGCTCTTTGTCACTCTTTAACTTTCTACTGTAATTTTACAGATTTTGCATATTTTAACAAGAAATTTATTTAGATTTTCTTGTAACTAAATTACAAATACATAGGTAGTTTTTAAATTAAACGGCACTCAAACGCCAGTTTAACAGTCCATTATAATTCTGAAAGCAACTAAAACGAAGTCAAAAAAGTTCAGAACACGATAGATTTTCGAAACGTCAACAACTTTTTGTGCGATACAAAGATATATGTTTTTGTGCTATGTTCTTTATTTTCTGCTTTTTTCAGTGTGGGATTTTTGTTTAGGTAAAATTATTTTCATAAAAATAACTCTTGACTGATCCGTTTATTTCACTATTTTTTAAAAATTTTTCACAGGTGGCAAAATACCCAAAAAATAAAGAAATAAGTGTAATATGTTTAAATTTTTTTCTACATAGATTCGTTTTCAACATACAGAACATTGAAGAAATTAAAATTAGGAAAATAACAGCGTTATAAATATTGTAAATCAAGTTCTAAATCAAAATTTTGCAAAAGTAAAAAATAAAAGGAAGAAGAATGCTTAGTTTTCCAGATACAGTGTTTTCAAGTTTGAAAGTATCGGTTTTTTATTACTAACAACAGATGATAATTAAGAAATATTTTTAGATGAGTAGGGTGTCTAAATCTGGTGTTAAAATGGACACATTTTAGGATGTCAAAATTTGTTACTTTAAAACTATTAAAGTTATAAATAGTAATGCAATGGTAATCTTCGTATTCATATTACCAAAAGGTTCAACTTCAAACTCATAAAGATTATTGAATATAACACTTCCTACAGAATTTTTACTCAAATTTCATTTCATACCTACGAACAGTACACGCCCTGTAATCATTCCGTAGGTTTGCACTAGATATTATAGCGGGTGTTCAAATTTCAGTTAACTTTTTAAACTTGCCGCCATTTATGTTTTTTATACTATAATGGTTTTGGTTTTTTGGCAACTGTTAAGTAGAAACATAGCGGTTAATATATATGGAGAGAAATATACGATTGAACAACGCGTCTTTATTATTAAAAATTATTTTAAAGATGGAAAAAAATTGTGCAACAAACAGCACCATTCGAAATATTGTGAATAAACTTAAAGAGACTGGTTCAATGGTTCAATTCAAGAGGCAAAGAAGTAGTCGTCACAAGAAAACATTGCAGGTGTCAATGATAGTGTTATTGCAGAACCAAACACATCAATTCGTCATCGTTCACAGCAATTCGGCATTAAACAAACCAGTTATTAAATATTCTGCATAAGGATCTGCACTTAAAGGCTTACAAAATAGAACTAACACAAGAACTATTGCCAATTGATCATAGATTACGTCGTATATTTGTTAATTTGGTTCTTGCAGTAAAAGAAGAAAATGATTTTTTTAATAAAATCATCTTTAATGATAAAGCTTATTCTGAAAACAAATAGAATTGTCATATCTGTGGTGAAGAAAACCCATGAGTGATATTGGAACAACCAATGCATCCACAAAAAGTAACTGTTTGATGTGGTTTTTTGTCTGGTAGAGTGGTTGGTCCATACTTCTTAAAAAAAGAAGCTATAAAGTTAGTTACTGTGAATCTAACGATGAATAACAACTTTTTATGATATAAATTGGAGCGTATTAATGTGCAGAATATATGGTTTCAACAGGACTGCAACATGTCATACAGTAAATGAAATAAAACGATCTTTTGAAACAGAAATTTGGTAATCGAATAATTTCTCGAAGAGATGTCAATTAGCCGTCAAGATAATGCGATCTATCACCATTAGACTTCTTTTTATACGGTTTTTTGAAAAGCAAAGTGAGTTTACGGAGTTACGGGGGGTACTCCTAACGAGAACTAATCCTCGTTAATATCGCAAACGATTGCGTTATCGCGAGATCACAATGACACAAACGCACATTGTATCGCGCCTGTTTGTAAAAGCCTTTAATGTGAAGTATGTAGGAAGCTTACCTTACTGGCAAATTTATCAAATTATTTTATCAGAATCTTATCGATGGTTACAAATGTCGATTATTTTTTACTCAAATATAGCACTAACAAAACGACAAACAAAAATGTCATAGCCGACATGGGTCCGGAACAAATCTGTTTCAGAGATATGGACAATTTTCTATTTTAGTGTCGCTAAATTGGATTACCAGATTTCGCACTCAATCGTCTTTGAAAAAAAAAGTACAAAACAAATACGTGTTTTGACTAAATTTGATAAACTGTCAATATATTCTATAGTACCTGATTATTTTATGTCTCCTTACATGTGATATTCGCGTTAGTTGATAATAATTATTCTACTGACATGTATTTCACGCACGGTCGTACGAATTGTAATGCTTCTCAAGCACGGTGTCGTTATGCCTAGGCATTTTCAAATCGTTTTAAACAGTGATAAAATATTTCAAGACTGCGTCGATGGTTGTTCGTTGTTACATTTACAAATGGAATGGAAATGCTCACCGACTCAGGTTAGTTTTCAGAAACATATATGTTAAAAAGAGTAGAAAAAGGCATGGGCGCCTGGAAATTTTCTTCAGAAATAAATACCCGTCTTCTAATGTGGAGAATCTTGCATAAGCAACGTTGCATCCTTACATTTCGCTGTGCAAGCTCTACCGTTTTAAATTATGCTACATTAAGAATGTTTTGTCGGAAGGTACTGACAAAATTGCTATAAAATTTAAACTTTAAGAACCATATTTTGTTAACTGATGAAGGCGATATCACAGTCACTAACAACCACAATAATTATATTCGAGTAGACGAAAACAGTACTGTTGAATCAGTAGAACAAAACCGATTTTGGTTTGGTATTTAGGGAGATCTTCTGATCGAACGAATATTTTTCCTAAATATTTATCCGGTGTAGTATACCTATTTTGACCTTTAGGAAATAATTTATTACTATTGTTAGAGGATTCACTCCTTTTAATAGACTGCACTTATGGTTGATGCTCATATACACTTTTAAATTGCGATTAGAAATTATTGCAAAAGCAAATGGAGGTCATGGGCCGCTTAGGTCACCTGCTCTTATCTGAAATCACTCAATTTTCCTCTTAAACGCCTTTATTTATGCAAGACATGTTAACGACTTTTACAATTATTTGTCAGTATCATGAAATTAGCAACATTACCTATTTTCTGGTAAAATAATTTATTACAAAATCTGATAAACCAATTTTTGTAACTTAAAGATGAAATCGGCTATACCTCTGAATCAACTGCTATACTGTAAATTATACATTGCTATAAATGAATAAAATGTCGACATTTTCTTTTAAAGCTCCGTGCAATTGAACCTATTACAAGATTCATACTTTATAAACCTGAACCATTTTCTGAAGAAGAAGGTCCCCACTGTCCTCGATAAACTATATTTTGGGCATCCTCTAGACTTCGATGCCATCCTCCTCCACCTCCATGACTATGACCAGAGTCACTCGATGTAGCATACACTATATGTTTTTCTTCACCACCTCCTCCACCACTTCCTTGCATTTTCTTGACAATCATGATTATCGACAAAATTAGAGATATTTTTGCAATCATTAGAGCCGACCCGGACATTAATGCCATTTTGCCCATCATCATATTTGCCATCATTGCACCCATACCGGCTATAGCCATCATAGCCATCGCACCGCCTTTACCACCTTTACCTCCTCCTCCCCCTCCACCACCACCTCCTTTTCGACCTAAAATAATTAAATGAAAGTTAAAAATTAAATTCATAACGACTAAAAATCAATATCTTTTATGGTTTTTCTAAACTTTTTGTAATACATACTAAGAAAATCAAATACTATGAAGGAATTATAGGTACAAAATGAAAAATCGATCAAGAAGTATTACAATAAAAGTTGTACAGGTTGTTACAAATTGATAGCTATAACATTACTAGCTTCAAGGCCTATAAACAAATACTTGGTCTATGTCATACCGTTTCAATGATCTTTGATGTCTTTTTTATTGACGTTGCAGCATCCATAAAAATACCAAATATCTCCGAAACTAAACATAATAACATTATGCGGTTTTCACCATTCATTCAGGGAAAATAAAAATATCCTACCAGTTGGTTACATAATAGTAAACAGGAAAACAGTCATTAGGGACATTAGTTTCGAGTTTTCTATCATTGATATACGTATATTTTTTAATATGCAAAATTTGTCACAGAGATGCAAAAGATTCCTTCCTTTCCATTTAATTAGTTCTTATCTTTTATAGTTTGCAAAATATTCCTGATTTTTCAATTCTTTTTACTACACAGCCTTCATAAATGAATCCAAGCCACGTGCCCAGTGACATTGTTTGGAACACTAAGGTTATTTTCTTCACGTTGGCAATTGAGTTTTGGTAAAAGTAAAAATTTAGCAACAAGATCAAGATTACATTAAAACACAACATTTTGTGTCACCGGCTAGTGATTGGTGTAATTTTTTCTCGAGATTTTATTCAACCAATGAGCAATCGTATTATCTCGAAAGGAAATGTAACCGTTTGTCATTGTTAATTGTAAACGAATCATTGATATTGGTTAAGTAAGATTTAGTCACATTTAGCAAGATATGCAAAATCGAATAAATAAGACCCCCGAAGGCATTTTCCTAAAATTATTGAAATAGTGTTGATAGGAATTTTAGGAAAGTTATTCGATCATGTACTTACGGTAGACATTTTGAACAATAAATTATTGTAGACTTTCTTAGTAGTGTTGTAAAACACTGCTCCGACAAAAAAATTATTTGCACCTTATAAATATTTAGGGAAATAGTAACACGACATTATGAAAAATTATAATTATCAGGTAACCTGTAAAAAGTAGACCCTAGACATGTTTTAATAAAAAAGAAAAATACATTTTGAGTATATGTCAAATTTAATTAACAATTGTTATATAACGTTACCCAAATCGACTTTAAATAAAATTTGTTAACGACCGGTTTCTTAATAAACTAAAAAGTCCTTTAAATATAAAGCTTTAAACAACTGCTACAACAAATATGTTACTACGGTAATTAACAAACTTTATTTTTAAGTCGATTAGAAAACCCGACGTAATAACCATAGTGGTATATTATTGTGACAATACTTTAAAACTTCTTTAAGTTTAACGGACTCTTTAGTTTATTATGAATCTGGTTGTAACGCGAATCATCCATCATCCAAAGCTTGGACCTCTAACATCCATAATTGCTATTTTATTAATTAAATAAATAATAATAAGTAGAATAGGTATTTTTATATTTAAACGGATAGTGAAAATTGTATCTTGTTAACAAATTACAATTATTTATTTTCAAGAATGTTTAAAAAAAAGTAGATCGAAGCGGTATCAGATAAGTCATGTAAGGGCTGACACTTGCCCACTAATGTTTACGTTTGTTAGGCATCAAGATCCAGAGGGCGTTGGAATTGACACCCTCAGATATAACAAATTATACATTTATCATTATTATTTCTTAAATAAAATATTTTCATTACGCTATTATAATAGCTTAAAAACAATTTGCCTCTTTTAAAGCTGACGCCGTTAACAGCGCTGCCCTCTGGCCGCGGATAGCCTAACCTCTCCTATAACTGTGGACAATGTCAACAATTAGGCGGACTCTATCCTGTATATCTAATGGCGGTATGACTTTAGACTAAAATGTACTTGTTTTTATCAAAATAGGTCTTAAATTCAATGAGGAATTCAAAAAGTATTTTTTTGAAAAAATTAGTTTAAATAATGCTCATAAGAAATTTGACTCCCTTTATAAAAATTAAAAATAATTTTAAAATGTGAAAAATTCTCGACAACCTCGTATAAAAAAAATATTTCATCACTAATAAGAAATCCCATTATTTTTACTCATATATTAACTTTAAGTTCAACTACAAAGCATATGCAAGTGCAAATAATTAATAATAATTGTATATATAGCAGCATATGCATCCTTTTCAAAGAACACCTTCTTTATAGTTGCATTCATCTACAGAATATAACAAAATTGAACAAACTTCTAATGTAGATATAATTCACTAGAATAATGAGGGTAAGCCGTATAATTTTTCCTTTTAAACTGCGTTGTTCAGGTGATAAATACTGCAGGTATTTCCAAAAAATTTTTTAATATTTTAAAAATTTTTCCCGAAGTGCTTTCAAAAACACTTGAAATATTGTATATCTACTGTTTATACCAGGCGCAATTCATATATGCAGTTGTTAGTGATAAATTATGTAGTCCAGTGGCGGAGGTTTAACGTTTTTCAGGAGAATGTGTCCGCCACTGTTTATAAAAATTTCAAGAAACTGTATTTTTATTATTTTCCTGTAATGTATTATGTTCTCAAGATATTCACGTTTTATAAGATAATATTACCATAATACAGAAGACAAAAATTATATATTTTTGTATCCAATACCTCAAAAACGAAACACGCCCTGTTTGTACCATCTGATTAAAAAATATATTTATTTCAGTTTCAAGAAAAACTATTTTTGTTATTTTCCCGTAATGTATTACGTTCTCAAGATATTCACTTTTTATGAGATAATGTGGTAATTATATGAAGAGAAAAATTATATATTTTTTATCCAATACCTTGAAAACGAAACACATTACGGGAAAATAACAATATTTTTATCTTCCTAATCAGATATACAGGGTGATTCAGAACTTATCCAAAAAAAATTGGGAATAGATGCGGCATGAGAAATGGAGTCAATGTCGTAAAAAAATTTTTTGTAAAATCCTTATAGTTTCTGAGAAAAAAATTATTGAAGTTATAGTACATTCAACGACTACATAGCTGGACAACTGTAGTCTCTAGCGTCATTTGCAATGCGCGTGGACAGCCACGTGGCCTCAGCGACTCCGAATACTGAAATCGTATTTTGCAATCGTCATTGCAACAGTATTTACCTGTTATCTGTTGTGTTTACAATATTTTTTTAGTAGTTAGTGTCAAAAATGGTTTGCGTGTATAGCAACTCGGAGTTGATGGATATCGTTTTAATTTATGGTGAAGCATTTGTGTTATGGTGAAGCAAGACAACATTTGTGTTAGTTCGTAGAAACTGAGTAAGACGGACCCAAATGTGTTTACACGTTGGTGGATTTTGAACAACTGTTGTAAAATCGAGTATGTCAAATGATTTTATTATTTAAAAACACAAATTAATTGTATTAATGAATAAAGGCAAAAGCAGTTGAATTTGCCGATATAAAATAGGTGCGATAAAATTCATTTACATATTTCTTTCCTTGCGAAAGTTTTTGTCCGTTTTTATCACACTGCCATACCGGTCGCATTGTGCGAGGTCAGGTTTTACAGTGGACCAGTTTCCAGTGCCGTGCAGAAGTGTATTTTTAAACCATTTTCGAACTGATCTTTTTAATTTTTTCTTTACAGAATTATATTTGTAAGGGTCCCCTGTACATCCAGAATTTTTTTTGAAAGTTGACAGAATTGGGAATTACAACAATTACAAACTGCAATACTATTTGTTTCCATTACAACATTTTTTATTTTTCCAATAATTGCTAGTTCACATATGGTAATCAAAACTAATTATAAAATAGTTAAATTTAGTCAAACTTATATATGCAATATGCAACTTTTTATTTATTTTTCTCCGACGATGACTTAGTAGGCTGAACCTAGTTGCAAAAATATGGTACTGGAAATAAAAAGGATTCTACTTTGACTCGTTTGCCTTGTAACCTCTTTAACACTCTGAAAACACATTCTAATCTTCAAATAATTTTCTATCCAATTTCTTTATTTGTGCGGTACCGCTAAAACATTGTTAACCTAAGTTAACTACTTTTTTAACGCGATTAATATTTGCTTCAGCTGTATTTACTTTTTTAGTTAACCAATTATTGAATATTGTCTTGAAAAGCTGTACGTAGTTTCTCTTGTCAAATATTATTATTAATTTACTCTAAAATGATGTGTTATATTTCAAGATCCCTTCCCTTGAACTAATGATTAAAATATACTATTAGAGTTTAGTAAGTCTTTTAAATATACAGGGTGTAACTTTGAATGGGAAACATATTGTAAAAACTTTCATATCAATCAGATTATTATTTTTTATTATTTGTTTGTTTTTAAAAACAGCAAAGATAATTATTTCAAATCATAAATTAATTTTATTTACAATTAGTAACGTATCTACATACCAAAATTGGTTAATACTTAATAAACCATGGAATTTTTAAAAAATATTTTTCGTTCATATTAACACAAAAAAAATGATAACGTCGTCGCCATATTAAAGTAATATGTTTTAACTAAATTATTTTACAATAGTTTCACAACAGTTGATAAAAAAATATTTACAATTAGTAACGTATCTTCGTACCAATATTAGTTAATATTTAATAAATAATGTAAAAAAATTTTTTTTTAGAAATCGTAGAATGTTTTTCGTCGCTTCGACTGTGATGAAAAATATGGTGACTTTAAAATAACACGTCGCTAAGTTATACAAAAGCAATGTGTTTCACCAAATTATTTCTTCTTTGTCACTTCCCACAATGTAGGTTGATTTACAAACAACTGGCAACGTTGATAGTATACTGATACTTACGCAAATTCCGGGTGCACCGGTTTACGCCGATCAGTGGTGGCGTACTTATACAAGGGTGTATTTTAAAAAACTAATTATAACTAGAATATTTATTTGATTAAATAAATAATAATTTCAGATTGGCCAAAAAATTGACCCCACATAAAGTTACACCCTGTACTGTATCAAATTCTGCAAAGCAAGCAGTAAACGCTCTTGAAATTTATTTATTTATTCATTTTTCAATGAGAAACGGAACACTTATAAATACATCTTTGTATGAATTTTTTTGCTCATTTTTACCCGTAAATTTACACTCTCAATGGACTTCCAGATACATTTCGGAAAACATCTATTAAAATAATATTCAATTAAACATCCTAAATTAAATATAAAATATATGTATACATTAATATTCTGTAATCGTAAAAAAACTATTTAGCCTTACCTTCAAAGGCATCTGACAGATTTAATTTCACTGTCCGTGACTTGAAAAATTGTTCTATTTTGTTTAAAATAATATCGCTAAGTCTGGAACTTCTTTCACTTGCTTCTCGAGGCAAAACTTCATTTTCAGTTGAATTAATAAAGAAATCCGGGTTTCTCTGTATTTCTAAGAAACCAATGTGCATTGGATTATCATTCATTATAGTTTCATTCAAAATTTCTAATGCTTTTTCCTTCATACATACTACTGAGTGCTTATGTTTAAGACATCCTCGAAAAACTACGACGGATTTTAAAATATCGGAAACATTTTGAGCCGATACAGCATTGTACGAAATAATTAGTAACAGCACTAAACTTGCAGTGTTATAACACATCTTAAAGTTACAGTTTCGCCACCGCAGATTGACTAAAGAGCACTATGAGAAGAAGTATTTTATATCATGGAAAAGTACAGCAGACCGTGGCATTTTAACTACTTGTACTGTAAAAAATCTACTCACGAATTTTTCCAAAGCGTATAACTATAATCAACACCTTAATGATTTTTATGCTTTTGTAATAACACACTACATAAAAAGGTTAATGTGATACCCACTTCATGGTCTCTTTAACAAAAACTCATAAGATAAAACACTTTATGTAGTTCAAGACGCCGCCTCCCCTCCCTGAAAAGGGTTATCAGGTTAAACACATTCCCAAAGAAAATTATAAGGAATATCCAAATAACAGTATTCAATAATAGTTCCTCTTTAGGCAGCAGAACATCAATATACAACATTTTTAGGACACGTCTTACATACGTCAAATTGTCTAATAGGGCAGAATTCAACTGTCGATAATATGTTCTTTTATTTGCCTGGACAATAGCACAAAATTAAATATTCATTATATTATTCTCTTCAATAGTGCAAAATAAATTGATTTGTTAATAACGATTCAAACAAAAATTAACAACACAATTCAATATTTATACAATATCTTTGTATACAAGGTGTTTAACATAACTAGCATAAGAACCGACACAGAGCAGGGGCACGTAAGGAACCCAAAATATGGTGATTTACAGCAATTTAACTTTAGATACTAAACTGCACCTGCTAACGGGTTAATAAATTGGGGGTTATCCCTTATCAACCCTTTAAAATGCTTCAATTGAACTCTACTTACTATCGATTGGTACCTACATTATTGGTACATTCACACCGTTTAGCAAATTTGGTTTTAAGTTTAAGTTTAAGTATAACTGAGATATTGATTTTTTTTCGAAATTTGAAACCCCGCTTTCAAGGCCTATAACTTCTCAAGGGTGCAGCTTCGTAAGTATTGTTAAATCACCATTTTGAGTTCTCCTACAAGCGCCTACTCTGTGTCGGTTCTTATGCGAAACACCCTATATATTATACGGAGAATCAAAAAAATGGTACAACAAACTGTAAGGACTGGCCAATACTTCTCAAAATAAATAATATCATTTATGCATTAAAAGGCAATTATAGCCCCCCTTAAACATATCTTATTGTTTCACCAGATCTCTTAACAAAGTGTTGTTTAAATGAAAATATTCAAACCTGTGTTGATTCTTAGATAAAAATATGTAACGTTAAAATAAAATTCATATGTATGTATATCATTGGAAGAGTTAGTCGTAACTTTCGTTTATTTTAAACTTTTTCGAATCTCTGCCTAAAGCTTTTTACTCTTTGTTAAGGTATTAAGCTAATTCAAACAAATCCTATCAAATGAAGTCAAACAACATTCTTCAATACCAGAAATCTAGATATGAAAGAGACATCAAACCTCACAGACAAGATTGCTAACCGCTGGTACTGCGGGAAACAACTACTCTATGGGCAACATACCCCAACTATTATTGGATTACCTACACCACACTAGCACTCACTAAAGAGTTAGTAAAAAATAATTATTTAAAATAAAATGAAATGTTTAAATAGGTAATTAATAAAAAAAATACATGCCTGATATGTTTACATTTTTACAGTTACTTAAATTACTTAAACATATTATGTTAGGGAGGTCATGCAAAATGATAATAATAAGAAGCTGTCATCTTATTTAAAGGTAGATTATTTAGGTAGGTTATTTAAAGATTCGGTAATAACGTGATTGGACGAAGCACTCAAGAACCAGGATAACGTTGGCCACCCAGATCACCCGACATGAACCCTATTGAATTCTTTGTTCGGAGACATCTCAAGATATTTGTTTACAAGGTTCACATTGAATCTGAGGAGCACTTACGTTCTTCTATGATTCAAGTTGGTATGTCTCACTTATACATGACGCGCGCACAGGTTTAAGGGAAAAAAGTGTTTCGTAACAGTCCGTTACTACTTATTGATAGCCAGCCAGTTCATTTATTTGTGCCGCACGTGCAGGTCCTATCTGTTTTGTGTATCATTGTGCCTTGTGTTGTGTAGTGTATTTATGCATAAGAAAAGAATTTCCACGAATTCCGAGATAAATCACGCATTATATTAATTATCCATTTCAGAAGATGAGAAGGTATTTCATAAATTTTTTTCTGTTAACCGCCCTTGACTTGATAATACTAGCTCGTATACGATGGTACACGCAGAGCAGAGTTTTTAGACTAATTGAAATGCAAATTCCATCTTAAGTGGGTTGTCTATAGCTGGTCATATTGTAGTTGTTTCTAATTATTTTGACCGCGAACATTTGTTTGCAGAATATACGGTCATTTTAACCGTCTTAGTAGGGCGTAGCCGCTTTGTTTTTTTGCCCGTATTCCATGTGACATGTAGAGAGTGGTTTTCACTCCGCTTAAAAAGAAAGTCTAGCTAGCCATATCGTAGTTAATTGTTTTAACTACCTTGCCCGCAAACTTTTTTGTTTGCCAAATATTTGGGGCAGTACGGTCGTTTTGACCGTCTTAATAGGGCGTAGCCGCTTGGTTTTTTGCCCGCATTTCATGTGACATGTCGTGAGTAGTTTTCACTCCCTTGAGTGGAACGTCTATATCGTAGTTGTTTTAACTACTTTCACAGTCCACAGTCCATGGAACATCTAGAAAATGGTTTTTTTCACTCTTATAAAATTGAAAGAACCACGGACAATTTGTTTGCAGAATATTTTGGGGCACTATGCGATTACTTTAATTCGACTAAATAGGGTCTAGTCCATAGAATAGTGGTCCGTGGGTCTAGTATTGATTTTTTCTGCATTTCATGAAACATGTAAAGTGTGGTTTTCACAATTTTTACATGGAAAGTCTATCTATCTATCTCTAAGCATTTAGTAGTTATTTTAACCATGTCATCCATAACTTGTTTTAGACATTTGTGTGTAATTGTACTGCTATTTTTACCCTCTGCATACCATGGTATACCTACACACAAGTGGATTTTTCGTTCTAAAGGCTTCTTATTATAATTTTGCCTTGCTTACATAGCAAAATTTAAATAATCTGCTTAAAGCTACATTTTTTTTAAGAAGCAATGATTGTACTGTGTTCCTAAAAAATAATTGTACTTATGTACAAATATAATGCAATTTTTTTTGAGATAGATCGGAGTTATGTTAACCCCTTCTTACTCTTACGTGGTCTTACTCAAAATAGTGAGTTAGTATATACTAATACTCACCACTCCCTTTTAATTCAAACAGAAATTTACATCTTTTTACATATGAGAGTGAATTAGGTGCTCAACAAATTAATGCCGTATTTAGTATGAGTTCCTGGAGATAGTTACGTCATATTAAACAGTATAAAGGCGAGTAATAAAATTAAGAAAGTATACCAAAAAACAAAGGGGGAGGGGCAAAAAATTGTGAGCAGTATGGATAAGAAGAGCGATGTGAAAAAGAGTTTACTGGTAAAAGGAGCCTTTGATGTAGATAAAATAAAATTATTGAAAATAGAGTATACATGAAATCTAAAAATGAGTGCATTGTTTTGTCACTCAGTAGGTACTATTTAAGTATAAACAAAAAGACCGATCAAGTTTTAGTTTTTACACCTACTGTTTCATTTATGATAGTGTATGAAAAGATAGCAATTGAGGAGAGGACAAAATTGAGTGATAATAACGGAACTTTCAATGAAGTATTAGGAAGCAATTACGTAACGAAACCTTAAATGAAGTATTAGGTTAGAAGAAGAGTAACATGAGAGTATGAATAAAAATGTTAATATTAACCAGAGTTACAACTTATACTCCGCGGTAGAAATTATAGAGAGTGACTCATCGCTAGCTTTTGGACTAGTAAGGGGGACGAAGCGTGCCGGGAACGAAAATCCATTGACGTATCTGCGTAAAAGGCAACAAAATATAGAAAATATTGAAAAAAGATAATAAAACATAACATCTAATATTTTTTTACGGTTTGCTATAACCGGTACTTTGATCCATTTTAATTATTACAGCATTTTAAAACGTCCCAGTTGTGTTTTTTAATTTATAAATTTATTATAGCCATGGAATTAGACCCCTCGTCTACGCTTATGCTATGACGTTTCTCAGGATGGATAAATCAAGTACGTTTACACCCACTAAAAAAGCATTTCCCTGTTCCCTAACGAGTGCAAAAGACAGAGATGGAATATAGATCGACGTTCAGTGTAACTCAGTCTATAGACGATTATACAGGGTGTCTCATAATTAGCTGCCAACCCTGAACAGGCCGATTCTATGATCAAAACTAAGTAAAAAAGTTCATATGAACATGGGTCCGGAAATGCTTCCTAAGGGCACAGGCACCCATTGAAGAGGGAGGAATGGAAATCATTTTTTTTGCAATATCTCTTAATCGCGTTGTGATAAATGAATGAAATTTGGTATACACAGCTAAATTTTGATGAGCAATTTGATGGACTAATCCATTTATTTCCACAAGGTCCATTGGGGTGGGTACGGGGGGGCCCTTGGTACTTTGCGTGTGTAACTTTTTCATCTTTGACTTTTTAACAAATTGGACAGCAAATTCCGTTTTCCCGAACTGTTTTACGTTAAAAAGGTACTCTTGTTTCAAATCGTTATCTTTAACGGTTTCTGAGAAAATCGCTCTTGAATTAATCCCACTTTGGTCAATTTCATAGTAATTTAAACAAAAAAAAATATTTTGTTTCAATTTAATCTAGTTTTAATAAAAAAATAATAATAAAAAATTAAATTAAATAAAAATTAATCCTTTAAATGGAAAAGAGAGGAAAGGAAAATTATTATTATTATTTTTTGTTTAAATTACTATGAAATTGACCAAAGTGGGATTAATTCAAGAGCGATTTTCTCAGAAACCGTTAAAGATAACGATTTGAAACAAGAGTACCTTTTTAACGTAAAACAGTTCGGGAAAACGGAATTTGCTGTCCAATTTGTTAAAAAGTCAAAGATGAAAAAGTTACACACGCAAAGTACCAAGGGCCCCCCCGTACCCACCCCAATGGACCTTGTGGAAATAAATGGATTAGTCCATCAAATTGCTCATCAAAATTTAGCTGTGTATACCAAATTTCATTCATTTATCACAACGCGATTGAGAGATATTGCAAAAAAATGATGTCCATTCCTCCCTCTTCAATGGGTCCCTGTGCCCTTAGGAAGCATTTCCGAACCCATGTTCATATGAACTTTTTTACTTAGTTTTGATCATAGAATCGGCCTGTTTAGGTTTGGCAGCCAGCTAATTATGAGACACCTGTAGATTCTATCGATGTGCGTAGCGAGCGGCACAAAGATAAATAATATTAAACCGTATAAAAATCATTTTATATTTTATACGCATTATGGTAATAGTGTTTTTATATTATGTCTGAATCACTCTCTATAATTTCGACCGCGGAGTATAAGAACCGTACGAGGGTTATAAAAGTTAAAAATATATATACTGTAAGGAACATTTGACCTATTTTCACTCAATTTCACTCAATAATGTATCAATTTCTGTCCACTCGATTGAGTGAAATTTTCCTCTATTAGTATGAGGTTAGTTGTATTTACAACTAACATTTTATGAGTGAAACTATCGGTTCAAATATTATCAAAAATGTGTTGTCAAGGTGGCTAGTAGTGACTGAAAATGTGCTCAATAATTTCACTTAATGGATTTCACTCAGACCGATTTATTTACAGTGTATATCTAGGTATATGCCTGTACATATAAATATATAATTCACCAAGTATGGAATTTTGTTGATTGTGGCCAAACAAATCAAAGTTTGCATCTGTTAAGATGAACTACATGTCATTATAATCCTATCTAAAAACTACATCAACGACAGACAAATTCACAAGGATGTTAAGGAATTTTAAAATATAAGTTCAGACATTTAGTTGCTTTCTTTGGCTGAAAATTAATGTCTTAATCTAATTTGCCATGGACATATTAAACCAATTAGTAAAATGAATATAGCAAAAACTGGCAAAACTGCATCTTACTTGGAAGAGGTATTCAATTAGTAACCCATATACCAATGCCATTCAGAGACAAAGTTGTAAAAAAAGGCTTCCTTTAAGAATGTTTATTCAACATACTGTAACTTTATAGTTATGTTCTTATGGGCTATGAATCAAAGAAAAATTTGGCTTTCACAAATCAAAGCAACAATTAATATCACACTTATATAACAAGTATACATCAAATATCACGAAATAGATAACTACATTTATATGTGTCTTATAGCTATTATGTCAGTGGACTATACATTGACTTGAATTTGAATTAAAGTCCAAAGTAAAAATTTCGGTCATAATAGTTGTTTGACTGATGTTTCTGAAACAAAATATCAAGACGAAATTCAAAACGTTTCAAATAGCTACAGTTATTTTATTGACCAATGGTACTTTATCTAAATTACCTTGAAAATGTAAACTTATTGCTTCCCTTTTTCTGTAATAATATTTATATAGAAAGGGGTTAAATGTTGCACCCTCTTTATGCCATGAGTACCTGAGCATGCGCAGTCACCATCATTAAGAAAAAAGCGATGCTGCAATCTGCTTCCTTCAGGTCTTGTGACGCATTGTGCATGCTGTTAGTAGCAAAGTTTAGTAGGGCTAACGTTAGTACAGACTAATGGCTATAATCTTTCTGATGTCGTGAGGTGATAAAAATTCTATCCTCAGGGATTTGTGATTTATCACCATTAAGCATTCATAGTATCAAAGAATGTATCCTCGTGTCTGTATAATCTGTACTTTACGCCAGTCTTCAGTCAAAACCTAAAAAGTTACAAGTACCTCCACATTACCAAATTGTCAAAGGAGCGACGATTTCTAATGTTCCATAAACCAAACAAAAAAAAGAATGTATACATATGTAAATATATTTATTTTTCTTTATGAATTGCTTTGGTTTACTTCTCCCATTTGGAGACCACAATAAAGCATCGATATCACCAAAATTTTCGGTCGATATAGAAATAGAAAAAAAAAGGACATTATATTTGCTACCAAATATAAATATAGGATTGGTGTATTTACATAAAAGAATTTAAAACATTATTATACTTTGTTTGAAAAGTGAGACTCTTATTCCGAACTTAATAATTACTAAAAGTATCCTATAAATTAAGGTTATTGCTAAAACCTATAGCAAGTATTCCGTGACTTGAAATCGTAACCTGGTTCTACTTCTTTTATGAAAAATATATTTTTTGAAAATGCTACCATTTGTAAAAAGATATAAAACCTAAATTAATTTCACTTCTTACTTTTGCGTAAGCAGATGGAGTAATGGAGTATAAACAATTTGGAAAATATAACAGTTTCAAATCAAAATGATAACTGAAAGTGAAATTTCAGAAAGATCTTTTGTCGAACTCTATAGTAAAAAACTGTATTTTTCTAATATTTTCTTTATTATAAAATGGACCGGAATTGTGCATTATTACAACATTGTTCTTCGAAACGAAAATGTTGGCCTAGGCATAACAAAATATGTGTATATACAGGTATAATACCTGTATATATGTATATAATATATGATATATAGTATAGTCTATATGATATATAGAATGTGGTATATGGTGTATGGTATATGGTATTTGATATGTAATATATAATATATAATGTATGATACATAATAAGTGATATATGGTCAATAATAAAGGAAAACTGAAAAAAAATAAAATGTTTGTTTTAAAAACTAATTTAGATCAAATATGAAAACAGTAAGCAGAAGAAGCCACTAATTCTTCCGATTGTCATAATTTGATCAAATATAAGTACGTCTTATTTTACTTGAGAAACTTTTATCATAAAACTATAAAATAGTGCATAATTTAGAAACTTTTTTGACTGCACTTAATCGCGCAAATTGTTTACTTTAAACATCTACCTACTTGAAACATAGAAGAACGGAGATGCGAAAAATAATTGTAAGATTCGATCGACTTACCTGTAAGGAAGATCAATCTCGATTATTTGAGCANAATTGTAAGATTCGATCGACTTACCTGTAAGGAAGATCAATCTCAATTATTTGAGCATCGCAGTTCTTCTATGATGGGGCCCACCCGCCACTCTTTTTTTTACCCACAGCGCGATTGGTTCGGTCACAAAATGAACTGGCTGGCTATCAATAAGTAGTAACGGACTGTTACGAAACACTTTTTTCCTTTAAACCTATGCGCGCGTCATGTATAAGTGAGACCTACCAACTTGAATCATAGAAGAACTACGATGCTCAAATAATTGAGATTGATCTTCCTTACAGGTAAGTCGATCGAATCTTACAATTATAGCTGGTTGTGATGTGATAACAGCTACTCCTGAAATTTTTGCACGTGTTCGAGCTGCAATTTCAAGAAGATCTGCGAAGCATGTATTTTGGTTGCAGGTAGCCATTCCCAACATTTGTTATAATAAATCATAGAAAAGTAATTTCATTGTTAATTAATTATTTTGTTATTATTTTAATTAATGTATCGTAAAAATGCACTTGATCGTATAAATCAATTTTGTTGTTAATCGGTATGGAATATAAAAAAGTGGAAAGAAACAAAAAGTGAAGATAATACAATGACGCATATGATGACCTATATTATTTCTAATATTATACAGGGTGACTTTTTTTGGCAAATAATGATCGATGTTACCCACCCCTCCGCCACTGGAAAGTATCTAAAGCTAATAATTTTGTGTTTCATACCTACTGTCATACTAAATATGCACACCGAATTTGAATAAATTATTTGAAGCGGTTTAGAAATTTAAAATTAAAAACTGATTTTTGACACGTTGTAGCTGGGCAATGGCTGTCCTAAGACACCACACATTTATAGTATAACAAAAAACCCTTATTTTTTACTTATACTTTATAAACACCCTGTATGTATTTATGAAAGACCCTTCCTAAAGTTCGGAGAACATTAAATAAACGTAATTTTGTTTAAAATCTTTAAACTCAAGTGTTTTCCTAACAGCTAAAAATTAATAAATGTATGTGTAAAACTTAAATTATTTACTTACTATCGATTTTTTTATTAGAAAAATCTATATAATATTATTACAGTATTGGTGATATAAAAATATGTTCTGAGAGTATTATTATTCAATAGTCTGCATTTACACCCATGAACGACATACGTTGATGAACCTTAACCACCATTCAGAATGAAACAAATTATTGTCAATTTTTCACATTGATCCTAGCCAAAGTACTTCCGTCCTACCACCCACGAATAGGTTCTAAAATGATATAACCCCTATGAGCGTATTTAATTTACAATAGTCCAGTGGCGGCTCGCCAGATGACGCAAGTGACGCACCGGTTCACCTAAAATTTTCGTTTGGTTGTGCATGCAATTTAAAATAATTTTTTCTTCATATCTCGGTCGAAAGTACGTACTTTCGTCCCTAATAGCAGGGACGAAAGTTTAACATTTACTCTCTGTGAGAAATACACACGCGCCCTCTATAACGGCGGGAGGAAAGAATGCGTATTTATACTCGTAACTAGGGACTATTTATTATGTCGCTATAACAAATTGTTAACCGCTGCCATTACTGTTGCTACCTCTAAAAGTCAATTCAATAACCCAGCAAAAATGAACAATACGTTGTCATCTGATGAATCCATAGACGAAGAAGATGTTATACGAAATTTCGATGCAGAAGCGCGATTGATAATAAGTACAAATGCTTATCAACATTTAAAGTTAAAAAAAAGTAAAATTAATAACGTACTTTCAACCGGCTATGAAGAAAAATCTTAACACTACACGGGCCAAAAGTTGAAATCTCAGTCCTGCTCGTCATAATGCCCTCGGCTTCGCCTCTGGCATCATGACGCGCAAGGCCGAAAATTCAACTTTCGACCCTTGTGGTGTAATATACTTACTATTAATTTTGTATAAATTTTATAATTTAGGTATAATTCTACAGGGTGAGTCAAAAAGCATGGGTCAACACTAAACTGGAGATATTAGACACCAAAATATTATGTTTGAGCTTATCATGCCTTATACGAATATCACTGGTTTACGAAATATGAGGTGTTCATATTCAATTGGTAGTATTGGGTTTTTTGGTGTGAGAATTACGAATTTGGAGCTTATTTTGACGTTGCTCCTAGAGGGCGCTAATTTCGCCGTATTATTTAAGTAAATCAAAACATATTTTTTTATTTGTTGAGCTATGCTTAAAAAAAATCTAAAAGAACGTTCAATTCTACATGAAAAATGTACTCTTGTTTAGGTCACCTAACTTTATCGGTTACTGAGTTATTTGCATTTAAAAACAAGTAAACAACAGTGGCGCGTACAGAGGTAAAATGTAGTACATATGTGGAATTTAAAAAAACAAACTGTATTTATAATAAATTACATTTAAAGTAAATAGTTTATGAGAATAAAGGAATTTTTGTAGCACCCTTGCCAGACGTGAACTGATCCCTTCATCCCTTCATAATGCATAAAGAAATTATTCAATTTCTAAACCCCTTAAAACAGTATTGCACTGGATCCCTTGACAAGCAATGATTTATTACTTTGCATCGAATATGATCCTACTACGGAGTGGATGACAAGATTTAATCTAGCATAATATGACAACTAAGATCAAGAGATAGAAATGAAATAGTAATTACAAGTCAGATATTCACCAATATTCAGTCGCGAAAAAAGTGTAGATGAGTGATAGATAGTTTGACCACTATCTTTCTCTCTCGTGCATGCATGTCATTGGCTAACACAACTCCCTGGTGATATTAAAATAAAATTAAGAGAAAGAGAGCGAGAACCCACACTGTCCCGCTTTCTCTCTACAGCGTCTACACTTTTTAACACGTGGTACTTCCTCCATGTTGAATGCTCTAAGATGAACGATGAATAACCTCTGAAATATGTATTTTGAATTTTGACATATTTTTCAGTTTTTTCATCACTAAAATCTTCACACGTCTGGAATGTTATGTTTTTAATTTAATAACTGATACTTTATTTAGTGGACAGTATTAAAATTTGATTTAATGTTATTTTCATAACTGCCTGTTTGTTTTATAGGTTAAATATGTCTGTGAGATTTAAAAGTTGTCTTGTGCCTAAATGTAAAAATAACTCTTTAAATTCAGTAAAAATATTTATTCATGCACCTAGCAATAAGAACTCTTGTGCAGAATGGTTTAATATATGTGGAAGAAAGATCCCAAAAAACACAACAGGATATTACTGCTGTGAAGATCATTTTAATGTAGGATATTTTGATAACTTTTTTCTTTATTATCATTTTAATATTGTGTATTTTAGATGCATGAAGACTGTGAAAATTGGAGTGCTTATAAATTATTCAGATCCAAGATAAAAATGAAAAAGTGTACAGTCCCTCATAAAAATTTAACTGAATGTCGAGTGCCAAAAGATTATTCACAACTAAGTAATTCAGAAAAGAAAAGGAAAATGGAAAATATAGCAGAATATGAAGCCAAACGAAACAAAATATATTTCAACTCCTCCAATTTGTCAAACAAAAATATGTTTACCACATCATATGAAAGGAAGTCGAGTAATTCTGTATTTGCTGTCTCAGTGCAAAAAATAACTGACAAAAAAATTCAAGTTTGTCCGGTAGTAACCACGAAAGCAGTACAGACAGAACCAGTGCAGTTTGTAAAAGATGACATTGCTAAAACGGTAGAGTTAAATGTAACATCTCCATCAAAAACACATTCATCGTCTTTCAGAAATGGCTCTACATCAAACTTCACAGAGTCAGTGACAATCTTTATATCGCAGGTTTCAATCTGCTCGGAAAGGGATAGGTTGAGTACAGTGGATTGAAATCTAGGAAATATATGTATTTATATTTCCCAATCTAATCCAATGGGAACCTTGATTGGACAGAAATTTTAATGTTCATTTCTAAAATTTCAATCCACTGTACTCGATCCAATCCCTTTTATAGCAGATTAAAAGCTGAGAGATAAGCAGTGAGTATCTGAATGGAAAGTACCGTCAAAAACTATACTATACAAGAGATTACATGTGGTATGTCAATGCCATTCAACGATATTAAGTTTGCCTAAAGACAAAGTATTTTCTTATAAAAGTTTATTGCATTTATTACCTTATTGTATAAGTTTAAGTAACAAATCGCCTTGTTTTGATGTGTGTGTTCTTAGTTTCCATGGTGTCAACATTATAGAAAATATGATTTCCTAGAAAAGGACTTTTATATATGATGGTTAAAAATGACATGTTGCAAAAATATTTTATTTATTTATTTATTATACCTCGACAGCTTAAGCCAATTAATGAGTGTGAATAAGATAAGATTTAAGATTTAGTAAAAAGAAAAAGAAAAAACACGTAAATATAACACGAGTAATAGCAAAAATTGTAAATAAATAATGTATGTACCTTATTAACAAATTAACTAATAAGTTACCTAACAGTACGCCAAGTTAAATAACAAAAAAAAACTGCTGGGGTAAGTACTAAGTAATAATATCTAATAAGTTGAGTAAAGTAATTATCTGGTAGCGGAATGGAATAAGCAAGATAGGCGGTGATAATTGCTACCATGTAAGTTAAATTTCCGAAAAAAAAAAGATAGAGTAAAATATATATACTATATGGGAGCAAGCCAGATCATACAAGGACAGGGATTAACTACAATAAATAATGTGACATGCATAACTTAAAATTAGGCTTATCTGAACGGTTTCTGCAGCACCAGTAACAGATTTCAATGATTATGCAGGTGAAGATTTACTAGTCCAACCATACAAAAGCAGCCACAAAAGGATATGAAGCCAGGCAGCAACTGGGAGTTATGTAAGACGAGTCTTGTATAGTGACACTGCTCTCCAGTGCAGATAATAATCCAGCGAAAGCGAGGAGTAAGCCTGCGTTGTTTAACCAAGGTCTAGGCGTTCGATACCCTGGACTTCCAATGGCAATGAATCACCCGGTATATGAGGGTGAAATAGGAAAACACCCGGGTAGGTTTCCCGGTGGGGTAGGGCGGCCTCGAGGTGAACGGTACCTTATGTCGGATTGACCATAACAACCAACACAGTTGACACTGGATTCATCAGAACTAACAAAACAAATTTTCGCCCACAAAATGCAGCAAGAAAGCGATATTTATCGTAACGAGAACACACGCTGCCAAATCGACAATTCTCTTAAAAGAGATCTTTGTCACTAAATTTATCTAGAGCATGGGGAAGTAAGAAATGCCCGAGACCAAAAAAAAAAAAGAAAAAGGTTGTTTGGCCGTATATCGACAGGGAACTTTATATTTACCTACCGACGATAATTTAATGAACAAATTGAAATATTTTGCGAAAAATATAACAAGTTAAACCATACCATAATATTTGTTTAAAATAAATACTTGAATACCCTAATTTAAATTTTTCATTTGTGGTTGAGGGATTGCAATTCCATTGTGGTTTTATGATTACCTAGCTATTTTTGATAGGGACTAATACAAATTTAAATAAAAGGGTCAGAAAAAAATAAGCCCGTAACAACATCTTCTAACGTTTCAACTGTTTATTTGTTACTAATTTTATAGTTGTTATTTCTGTGGTGGCTTTATATATGCTCTTCCTATCTTTCCTCTCCATAATCTTTGGGTTTGCCAAGACGTTAAACTTTTTTCTGTGGATTTATACAAAAGAACTATGACACCTATAATTACTAGAAAACTGTATCTGAGAATAACAGGACTGTAATTAGATGTGTAATAATCTTGTAATGTTGTTTCACGTGTATATATTCAAATATTTGTCAAAGAAAAAAACTGTATGGAGTGCCGATTTTCAATAGATGTCGAAGTGATATTTACCTTTCTCTCTTAGTATTACCTACCTAAATGTTTACTTTTAATTTTTGACATATTTCCTTTACGCTGTAATCAACCTTTTGAACGGTTTTTAGACTTTGACAAAGTTAACCTAAATATGTAGAGATGTTTTAAAATCTTATGAGCTTTGACCTTCATATGCGCAGAAACATAATTCCGACCGTCGCCTAAATTATTCTACGTCCTAAAAACATTACACCTATTATTCACAGTCTCTCTCGAGCTCTAGCGTAAACAAGCCTTTGATCCGATTACAAATATCATAATAAAATGCCCTATTCTTTATTATTTTAATTTAAACAATAAAAATATATATAACGAACGTTCGCCAGTTGACTTTATTGATGGCCGAGCGCCTTAGTTCATTTCTAGTTGTAATGAGGCACGTGTTCTAATTCTGAGTCAATGTTTTCACAACGTGCTTATTAGAAGAATTATGGGGATACGCCACGCCTTTCGCGCATTTCGCGGCTCATGAGATATTAAAGATCTCTACATTAGCTAATTATCTCGTAACGTTGCATTTGAAAAGCTATAAATTTTACAAATTACAAAATTATTATTAAAAAGGTGTCATTGATTACTATTTAATATAAATTAGAAAAATAAAATACAAATATATCTCGATATCCCCTTAAGAACCAGTTGAATATAAAGTAAATTTGCGGTAAATCAGTTTTAGTTGGGATACATTGTTTTTATGCCCCTATATTTCAGCAAGTGTCAGGTAGGTAAGTATGAACTAATCTCTTGAGAGCATATAAGGAAAGTCAAAATGAGTATTTCATATAAAACTGTTCTCCTTTTGTGCTTCCTAACATTTTACCACAAAGAGGATTGACATTTTGGGTACCTATTAAATTTGAAAATAGCTAGTATATTGAAATAAAATTTTGGCCTAATATATGTATGTATAAGATGCTTCTTTGAAACATAGGTACATCATATTTTCTTTTGCTCGATTGACGGAATATTGTTTAAAACATTGGAAAGAATATTCTCACCAAATTTCAGCGCTTAATTTTAATCTTTAGTACTTGTTATTTAATTTTAAAATATTTCTATTTATTTAACTCGTTATACTTATGATCATTCTTTAAATTATCTATATCTCACAATCAGCTGCATTTCGTATTATTTTATTGTCCATAGGCAATAATTATTGGGGAATCTGTTATTTAAAAGTGCTCATAGTAGGATCTACGCGACTTCAACGGTTTCACTGTTAAAAAATCTTAAAAGTTGTTTTTTAATTTTTATTGATATTTTTATAGGAAATTAAATTTGTTATAAAATAGATCCTCAGTAGCTAAGCTGTAAAGTTATTAGTTCATGAAATAAATTGAATCAAATGTGTGAAAACTTATGATATCCTATTCAATAATGAAAATCTAAGACTTGATTATTAACTTTTTATAAATTTCAGAAATTGAAAATTGACCAAAAATCTGAAAAAAATAATTTTCAACCCCGAATGCGTGCTTTATTCCTGTGCCTGTCGCCAATGCAGAACGTTCTTTTTCAAAATAAAAAATATTTATGATCAACCATAGCGCAGGAACAGTTAACAGTCTTAGCCATTCTTGCTATCGAGAAAGATATACACCTAACAAATAATTTGGTTTACGATGATATTACTGAAGACTTTGTTAATGAAAAATGTAGAAAAGTTGATATGTGATATTTAGTCCAATTAACTAAGCCTTTAAATCGAAATTTTGTCAACTTGGCTGAATTTTTGATATGAGTTAGTTTAAGGTATATTATAACAATAAGTGAGAGTAATTTTTTGTTCAACCCCCGGCCAAGGGTGGAAAAAGATAAAACAAAGGGCTTTTTCAAGATAACTCAAAAAGGGTAAGAGCTAGAATGAAAGTTGTAAAGCAGACAATTCTACATAAAAATGGTCTCTTAGCTTTTTCTTGTACTATTAAAATTAACAGAGTTAGGGAGGCTAGAAGTTAAGGGAAGATTTCAGAAATTTAATTTTGTTAAATCATTAAAATTAACGATTAAAAATTTGATTTTTTGTTATAACTTTCTTATTAAAAATTAAAAAATGTATCTATTTCTCTGAAAAGAAAAGTTACATATTTTAGAGCAGATTGAAAAAAAAAATACAAAATTCAATCATTTTTCTGTTTGTTATGATTTTTTTTAAATTTCTGAAATCTTCCCTTAACTTCTAGCCTCCCTAACTCTGTTAATTGTAATAGTACAAGAAAAAGTTAAGAGGCCATTTTTATGTAGAATTGTCTGCTTTACAACTTTCATGAAAAACTTTTTTTTCTAGCTCTTACCCTTTTTGAGTTATCTTGAAAAAGCCCTTTGTTTTATCTTTTTCCACCCTTGGCCGGGGGTTGAACAAAAAATTACTCTCACTTATTGTTATAATATACCTTAAACTAACTCATATCAAAAATTCAGCCAAGTTGGCAAAATTTCGATTTAAAGGCTTAGTTAATTGGACTATTATGTGATGTGTGATAAAGATCCCGTTTTGACATTATTTTCTTTTTTGTTTTTATTGAATATTTTTTATTTTTGGTTTTATTATCTGTTTTATTTTTTATAGGATGTTTCTTATAATTTGTTTGTATGTTTGTCTATTGAAATGTTTTTTTTATTTTTCATAACTTTTTATTAATACATTTGTTATTTGTTCCAACAGTAGTAACTTGTATACATCTTTTCTTAGAGCGGCAAACAAATATTTGCTTCAGGTGCCAAATACCCTGGCGCAGACCCTGAATAGGGTCTATGTGTTTACATATTATTTTATACATTTAGTTAAAATCCAAAAATCTTTGAAAGGATAGTAACTTAAGAGAAACAAGTTTAAAGTATTTACCAACAGAATAACCTACAAGTACGATAATACTCATCTCATTTTGAGCGTTTAGTGCACAATAATTTATCAAACAAACCGGGAATATCTTTTCAAATGCACCAGGAAAACATATACATAGAATAAGAAAGTGTACTGACATACGGGAAGCTCATG
Organism: Anoplophora glabripennis; assembly: GCF_000390285.2. NCBI lineage: Eukaryota > Metazoa > Arthropoda > Insecta > Coleoptera > Cerambycidae > Anoplophora > Anoplophora glabripennis. The sequence continues at coordinate 5,198 of NW_019417685.1, read as the reverse complement.
TTGAACACTTTACCTTGTGTTTAGTTTAAAAAAAAAATTTTGTAATTTTTTTTAAAGATTTTAGCGTGTTTGTATTAAAGTATAACTAACTTTTTCAAAGATTTTTCAGCTTGAGAAAGTTGAATAAATAAATACATAAAATAATTTGTAAAGAATAAGCTCCAGTTGTTACTGCCCTTAAAGGTACTAATTGTTTTAATTATTGTTTCAAAAACCAAAATTTTATAATATACAGGGTGTATTTAAATGGAGGGGCACAAATGATACCAGAGATTCCTTGAGTGAAAATAAGTCGATTTAACCTAACATACCTATATCCCAAGTCGCATATTAAAAAAGATACAGGGTGTCAAAATAAAAAATAAAAAATGGTTTTTCCTTAATAATTTCTATAATTTTAGTCAGAAATGTTTCAAATTTTCAACAGAGAGGTTTTTTAATGATGGGAAAAATAATATAATAATAATTTTTGAATCTCGAGTACGAGGCGCCCTCTACAGGCAACGTTATGCATTGAATATGTAGTAACTTTTTTGCCAACCCCCGTATACAGCTTTTAATAACAAAATATGAAATATTGGACTTTTTTGAACAAAAAAGGTATACTTATTGAAAATGGCTAAAGCCAACCGTTGAGGAAATATTTTTAATTTCATAAATTAGTTTTATGGATTTATACCTCCACGAATACCAAGGTACAAAGAGACACTTTTGTTAATAAATTCAGAACGCATTGCATCACAGTACTTATTAGTTGTGTATATGTATTTTAAAATTCGACCAAAAGGGGCGCAGGAATCAACTGAGACATTATTTTTCCTGTTTTAAATTTACTTTACTCTTTTTGCGTATTATTTTAGCATGTTTGAATACGCTTGTTACATAATTTCTATTTAATTGTTTTTTTGGTGTCTTTATTAAAAAAGACATTTTATTGTGCATGTGAAATTATTTAAACCTTGCATTAAAGAAGTCTCATATGAAATAACAGTTAGGTGAAAGAATATTGAAAAATATTTATTTATTGTTAGTTTAATAATAATTATTAGAAAAAAAGAGCAGAACAACTAAAACCAAGAGTCACTTAACAGTCAATAGATAATAATTAAAAAAAAAAACAATTGGCTGACAGTAAAAAAAACAAGATTTTTTAAAGGATATTTTCGAAGTAATATCCATTTTCCTGTAAGCATAGTCTAATTCTACGATAAAATTACGACGAACTCTTGAAAAAATATGTATGTCATTCTTTACTTCCTCAGCTGCTGCAAAAATTCTTTGACGAAGCATCTCCACACTATCAATAGGGTTGGAATAAACAACATTTTTTAAGTGACCCCATAAAAAATAGTCCATTGTGTAACGGCTAATGTACTATGAGCAGGAGCTCCGTCATGCGCGTACCACATGTTTTCACGGATAGCTAGTGGCACGTCTTCAAGCAATATTAGAAGTTGCTCATTTAAAAATCTCAAATATTCGACTCCGCCAAGACGCCGAGGAAGAATAAACGGACCAATAAGATAATCTCCTACGATTCCTGCCCATACATTTAAACTAAAATTATGTTGAAATTTGGATGTACAAACTTTGTGAGAATTTTCGTCAGACCATGAGTGATTATTGTGATGGTTCACTAAACCATGTCTTTGAAATGACGCTTCATCACCAAACAAAATACTGGATAAAATATTTCTGTTTTCCCTTGAAACGTTCGTATACCATTGACAAAAATCTATCCTGTTAGGTAAATCCGCAGCAGTCAATTCCTGCACGGGTTGTAGATGGTAGGGGTATAAAAGATTATCATTCGCAATTTTCCAAATTGTAGTATGTGAAACGTTATACTGTGTCGCCATTTTTCTGGTACTAGTTTCAGAATTCTGACCTTGTAAATTGCCAAGGACAACTTCAAGTTCTACATCGCGAATAAGACGTCTTCTGCCAGTACCTTCAGGACGAGGTTGAATGTGTCCGTTTCCTCGAAGTCTTCTTTCTACCGCCGCAAAAGTTTTTCTAGCAGGAAGACGACGATTGGGATATCTGGCATGATAAAGTCGTACAGCAGCAGCACAGTTCTTGTAACATTCAAAAAATACTTGCAACATATCGACATACTCGTCATTGGTATACATAATTTGTTATTTTACTCAATTTCAAAACTATTTAATATCTAGGACGCAGGTAAATAGTGACTAAAATCAATTAACACTTTAAACTAATACTTCAAATCAAATGACATTTACCTACTCGATTTTTTAATTTATTTAAGCAACTCGAACCTTGGTATAAATCTGTAACACTAATTTATGAAATTAAAAATATTTCCTCAACGGTTGGCTGTACCCATTTTAACTAAGTATACCTTTTTTATTCAAAAAGGTCCACTATTTCATATTTTGTTACTAAAAGCTGTATACGGGGGTTGGCAAAAAAGTTACTACGTATTTAATGCATAACGTTGCCTGCAGAGGGCGCTTCGTACTCGACACTCAAAAATCATTATTATATTATTTTTCCCATCATTAAAAAACCTCTCTGTTGAAAATTTGAAACATTTCTAACTAAAATTATAGAAATTATTAAAGAAAAACCATTTTTTATTTTTCACTTTAACACCCTGTAGCTTTTTTATTATGCGACTTGGGATATAGGTATGTTAGGTTAAATCGACTTATTTTCACCCAAGGAATCTCTGTTATCATTTGTGCCCCTCCATTTAAATACACCCTGTATATAACCATGTGGTGTCAAACTTAGACCCCTAACTGGTCACTAATAATTTCATGTAAATATAGGGACAAAGCACATATGCACCTTAGAAAAAAAACACTAATGATCATCAATCTAGGTTATAACCGTCCTAATATAAGTGGACAAAAATTTACTCTGCACTCAATAATAGGATGTTAATTAATTGTTGTAGTGAAAATGTTAAAAGAATTTGATTCATTGGACAGTTTTAGTTCAGATTCTGCCTTGATATATACTTCTGGGAAAAAGGGACCAAGGCAAAAACAGGCAGAACAGATGCCTTTTCTGTTGGATTTTTTGTTGCAAGTGGATTTATCTGAAGAAACAATACAGTGATTGGTTCATACTTCAAATTTTATTTATCACTGAAAAAATATGTTGAAACAAAAGTACCTAAATATGGTAAATAGTACATTGTGGTTATTCTAGCTTACTGAAAAGAAATGCAGACATTACTTGATGACTAGAATCTACAAAATTAGATCTTGTTTTATATGGAAAAGAAAGCAGTAACTTTTTTTTACCAAAATTGATTCCAGCCATGAGACACTTGAAAACGAGGCAGAATAGCATTCCAGCAGGGACCTTGACCTCAGATCAAGGCAGTTTGCAGCACCTCAAGTAGTGTTTATATTTATATGTTCATTCAGTTTTTGCCTTGCCTCTTGCTCTGTACCCAGCCCTTACAAAAAAATTCCAAAAGATTAATACATTTCTGTAGCAATCATTACTGAAAAATGGATTCTAAAAAAAGCACACTAGTGCATTTATACATAGCAAAATTGATAACTCTTAGTTAAAGGTATACGGTCTTTAAAAATATTTTCTTTTTCATCAATTTATGTATTTCACTCTATAACTATTTAATAATGTCACTACTGTAGTTTTACTGTTATTAACACTATGTTAATGTTACTGTAAAAGCTAAAGTTTTTTTGCATTTTTTTGTGCTCCCATGCTGACACCTACTACCAGAGCGAGCACAGTAAATCCTTGAGCCACAACTCTCGTTCTCATCATGTACTGTGACATTTTTTTCTTTCCATTTCTAAAGCTCCACAAACCATAACTTAGTGCTAGTGTTGTTGCTAAACAACCTAAGGGTAAAACTTAATTAATGACTTCTTATTATAAACATTTGTCAGAAAAGAAAGTTTATTAACTAAATTCTAAACGTATTTTGTAAACAAGACATTTTTCGTATTTACTAACTTTATAAAAATAATATTAAGTACATTTTTAAAGAATGGAAGTGATAATTTGCGATATATTTTCCATTATAAAATTTCCTTAAAGATTTTAAAATTTTGAACTGATTGTTGACTTAAAAACAGTATGCAAAATTCTATTTTCTTTCATTCTAATAATTTCTGAAATATGAAAAATACGAGGAAATATACATACTTAAATAAAACAACACAAAATTATCTTTTCTTTTTTTTTTCCTTGTGACTAATTATTAAAGTATTGCATTTGTCTAACAATCCTTTCACTTGTTCAATTTTTGCAACACATACATATAAACTAAATGAAATAAAAATTTACAAGTGCAGAAATCAACTGCATCAAGTACAGAGATCAACTGCAACACTAATATATTTTACTAATTAATGTAAAAGATACTTTCACTTTGAAATAAATTACGTTTCATGCTTTCATTAAGTCGATTTATAAATTTAGATATTTTCAGAACTATAAATTAATTATAAATATAAAATCACAATATTTCTCTTCTCTCCTACTAATATTGTATGTTTTATTTACCTATTGGAACAAAAGGATTCTCTAAAAATTTTCGATAAAATTTTTGTGTAAAAGTCTCGGTAGGGAGTAAATTATCCATATCTTTTCGTAATGTAATCCAGTCATATTTTGCCAGATCTTCTTCTGTAAAGTCAATTTTTGCTTTTGAACCCATTTCACTACAATTTTGAATTTATATAGAGTAATTTATAAACAAGTACTTAAAATTTAATAAAAATACATATTTGATTGCCGTAATGACATGACACCATAGACTAAATAAACTTTTGGACTGGTCATGGACTGCAGTGTTGTTACAGAGCTTAAATAATTTGTAATAGAATCTATAGAAAATTGTTATAGGTTGACAGAAAACTGTAATAGGATTTGTTCGTTGACTGAAATGTACCGTTTTCACATCTTTAAACTTTAGTTTACTCTGTGATTTAACCTATATCATTTTATTTTTTAACAAAAGTTTGTTTTTATCGAGTAAAGTTTCGTTTTGTTATAATTTTATTTTATTTTAGTGTTATTGTTTCTTCAAGGGAACGATATGTATTTTTGTTTTCTTTGGATGAAATAAATTTATAAAGATTCTGTTGTCGTGAAGCATGATCGTTGGGACCGACCATATTGACATGGGCCCTCGGTGGAGACATCGGAAGTTCGAATCGAGCCCCACGTTGGGCGCCATGTCG